>NW_020949772.1:7177657-7192944 GCF_900497805.2 Vombatus ursinus
GGATGGATGGATGAATGGATAGAGGGATGGATGAATGGACAGACGGATGGAGGGAGGAAGGGTGGGATGGACGGATGGACAGACAGAGGGAGGGAGGGCGGGATGGATGGAGGGATGGATGGACAGAGATGGATGGATGGATGGACAGATGGAGGGATGGACAGATGGATGGATGGACAGGCGGATGGAGGGAGGAAGGGTGGGATGCAGGGAGGGAGGGCAGAATGGATGGATGGAGGGATGGATGGATGGACAAAAGGGGGAGGGGGGGTGTTGCTTCTGGCCGACCTGGCCGGACACAGGGAGCTTGTGTGTGATCTTCTCCACAAGTGCTGCCTGAGCCCTGGGTGTGTGTCCCCCACTCTTACGGGGTCTCCACCCTGTTCCAGAATTGAGTCAGCAAAAAGCCCCTGGAGGGCCAGCCTGGTATCCAGCAGGCTGCGGGTTATTGTCCCCATACCCGCCTGGCTCTATGCACTTTCTCCACAGATGCCTCTTAAAATCCACTTCTGCATTCCCACAAGACCCAGACCTCAGGCACTGCTTCAGACACAAGCTCTTCCTGGTCCCTCCCCTTTGTTAGCCACCCCCCATTATTTGGTCTGTATTTTGACTGACCTGTGTAGGGACTCCTCCCCCCTCCCAGGGCAGGAACTGTTTTCTTTTCGGTCTTTGTATTCCCAGTATCCAGCAGTGTCTACTAACATAGACTGAGGGATAGAGATAGGGCCTGGGGAACTCCCTGTGAGAAAACTCCCTCTGCCAATGCAGGTCAGCAGCCTTCTTGCGATTTGTAGTCACAGAGAGTTGCCTAGAGCCCTGAGAGGAAGAATACCTTTCAGGATCACCCAGCCGGAATGCCAGAGGCAGCTCTTGAATCCACGTCTCCCTGGCTCTTCACCTGCCACCCCAGCACATCATAGGTGCTTATGAAATACTGAGTCCAGTTAAATTGGGCTGGAGCCAGGGCAGCAGTAACCACACCTAACATCTAGGTGACTTGCTTTGTACTAGGTCATTGTTGTTCTGGGAGCCATGGGAGGGCATGTTGTTGCAACCAATAGAAATCTGGGTGGTTGTCGAGAGGTTAAATCTATGACGTTTCAAGCAGGTGTCCGTGTTTCTTTTTGTGTGTCATGAAAACACAAAATTGAATGGAAACTCCTTGAGGGCCGAGATTCTGGTTTTGTGTCTTTGCATCACCATCTGGGTGTGTGCTGGGCCCCTGTAGAGTGCTTACTGAATGGTCATTGAATTGAATGAAATTCCAGATAGTAACTATAGTAACAGAATTTCCGTCCTCTTCACAGGCAATAGTTTGGGATGAATACCTGACAGGACCTTTTGGACTGATTGCACAGTATTCACTATTGAAGGTAAATAAAATACAGGATTTGAAGGAGGAAAGGTTGAGGTCTTATTTTAAATTTCATAACGAGCATCCTCACAGCACATGCTTTCTATCCCTTTTAGACCCTCACGTTCAGTGTTTGTTATTAGTATCCAAAGGTACCAAAGGCCAGTGGCCTTTGTTGGAGATGCTGTAGCTAATGTTGCTAAGACCCAGCATATCAAGGTGACTACCAGTCTAATACTGTATCATGATACCACACTTTATAGTCCTTTATATTATGATGTTATTGTTGTTGTTGAGTTTGTAAGACTCATCCTGACCCCATTTGGGGTCTTCTTGGCAAAGACACTGGAGTGGTTTGCCATTTCCTCCTCCAGCTCATTTTACAGATGAGGAAACTGAGGCAAACAGGGTGAAGTGACTTGCCCAGGGTCACACAGCTAGTGTCTTAAAGCTCAGGTCTTCCTGACTCTAGGCCCAGCACTCTGTGCACTATGGCGCCACCTAGCGGCCCCCTTTTTCTCAATGCTTCATGCTTAAACCTATATGGTGCTAAGCCCATTGTAAGTGCTTTTTAAGTGTTTGCTGAATTGAATGTTCAATTTCAGATACACGTTTTTCCGTTAACAACTTTTGTCTTTTCTTAGGAACATGAGGTGGAAAAAATGTTCACACTTAAAGGAAGCCGTCTGCCTGCAGCTGATGTCAAGAACATTATTTTTTTTGTCAGACCCAGGCTAGAATTGATGGATATAATTGCTGAAAATGTACTCAGGTATCTAAGGGGGAAACCTTAAATTTATATAAACATAAAATAGTGGCTGTAATTCTTACATTCAAACCTTTGAAGAAGAGTGTGGATGTATGGAATACATTCAGGATGTGACGTGGCTATCACAGGAAAATGAATAGGGTGGAAGGGTAGCTGAGCTAGAGGAGGAGAACTGAGCCAAGAAGGCCTGGAATGTTAGAGCTTGGGCGGGGATGGAAGGGTTGGGGCGTGGTGGAGGTGGGACCTTAGAGGTTGTCCAGTACAGCCCCCTCATTGCACTGACCTGGAGGTCCTTGGAGGGAAGCCTTTGACGGGGAGCTCTGGTTGGCAGGGACCTTAGAGGCCGGCCAGGGCTTTAGGACCACTGTCCCACACTGCCTCCTCAGCAAGGTGTTAAGTAGGAAATACTGAATTGGGCTTTCTGTGGGGCCACTCTTAAAGGTGTGAGGCAGGCTCTCCTGGGATGACTAGGGTTGGGCAGGGGCGCAGAACGGAACTTCTCTGAAGGATCTACTAGATCATATTACAAGATTTAGAGTTGGAAGGGACATGGTGACCCAGTGCCATCAGCGAATGGCCAGACAAGGAGCCTGAGGCCCAAACACCTTAAACGACTTCTTGAAGGCTACGAGGAGGCAGAGTGCCCTTGCCCAGATACCGCGCTCTGTTACCTAAACACAGTTTGTCCTTTAGAGTAGACGAGTCTTTGCTTCTGTTTCACAAAAGAAAATAAGCAAAGCTTTTCTGGAGCTAAAATTAGATCCTCCCGTTTACAGAGCCTTCCCCATAGCCCTTGGGATACTGGGTTGATCTCTTTCACGGGGCATCAGCATCAGAATGATAATAATAAATAGTGACAAAGACACATCTGCTCTTTAGGTCAGGGACTGTTTTTCATATTGTCTTTCTGTTCTCAGTGCAAAGCCTACAGGACCTCATGCATCATGGGCCCTTATCAGCACTGGCTGAACTGATTGAATTGCACTGAAACACCCTTAAATGTTAACACGTGTTTGGAGTCATCAGTTGGAAAAAAGGGGAGAGAACACAGAAGGAAAGAATCCCTCAGAAGCTTGCTAAATATTTTAATCTGAGGCTCGCTCTGTGTTGCTGCTTTGGTCTAGTTAGAGCGTTATTTATTTTCCTTAAGTTGGATTTCCTGCTACATTAAATCAAGCACTTTATTGCCGCAAAGTGTAACATAAAGGGTTTGAAAGAGGATTTCAAAATGAATGATAAGCCCCAGAGGGAAGGGAAGAGAACAAGCATTTATTAAGCTTCTCCTGTGTGTGTCTGTATACACATTATCTCTTTGGGGCAGCTAGGTGGCGCAGTGGATAGAGCTCCGGCCTTGGAGTCAGGAGGATCTGAGTTCAAATCTGGCCTCAGACACATAACACTTAGTAGCTGTGTGACCCTGGACAAGTCATTTAACCCCATTGCCTAACAAAAAAAAGAACAAACATTATCTCTTTTTATTCTCACAACCCTGAGAGGTAGGTACTGTTATCCTCATTTTACAGTTGATAAACTGAGGCAGATGGGTTAATTGACTTGCTCAGGGTCACATAGTAAGTGTTTGAGGTTAATTTGAACTCAGGTCTTCCTGACTCCAGGCCAGGTGCTCTCTGGTGCCCCCCAGCTGCCTCCAAGACCACATTTCTGTTTACGTGCCTGTGTTCTTTTCCAGTGCCAATGCCTTTAGCCATTTGTCTTTGAGACTATAAACATAAGAAACATTTTGTTCCTTTCTAGTGAAGATAGACGCTCCCCTGCAAGAGATTTCCACATTTTGTTCGTCCCTCGCCGGAGCTTGCTGTGTGAGCAGCGCTTGAAGGATCAGGGTGTTCTAGGGTCCTTTATTCACAGAGAAGAGTACAGCCTCGACCTCATTCCGTTTGATGGCGACTTGTTATCCATGGAGTCTGAGAGCGCCTTTAAGGTACGTGTGGAGCAGCTCTGTTAAGGGAAAAGTAGGAACATTTCGACTTTATGCGTCAGCTTTGATCTCATGCCTTGACAGGTATTATTATTTATTAGTTTTGTTTAGCACTTTTTCTCCGAGAGAGAGATTTTCTGCTGTTTGAAAAGGTACCCTTTGTTATTAACTTCCCTCAGGGTGCAGGAAAAATGTAGAGGTTCCAATAGAGCAAAGAGGGTCCAAATAGCTGTGAGCAGGTCATGGGAATAGCTGCTGAAGAAAGGGAGAGGACAGGAATGCTCAGGGAAGGTCAGGCAGCAGGGCTGTGGTCTTATAGACCAGTGCCTCAAAGCCTAGCAGGCAGAGTACATGAAATCTTTGTCATTTGGAAAAGTTGGTGATGTGACTTTCTGTCCTGACAGAATCAGGCGTAGACGTGCAGCCTGGGCATTGATTATTTAATATCTGTGCTTGGGATTAGAACTCAGACCCCCTCAGAGCTGTAACAAGTTGAAAGCTTTGCTTATGGCAAGGCAGTTTTAGTGGGTTTTTCTCCGCCATGAATAAATTGATGTGAAAGTCAAATCAGTTTGTTCCATTGGGGGGTTGGCATAGTGGGGGAAGGGAAGTGGGGGTGCTGGTCTGAATGCTGAAATCTGCACCTGCGTGGAAGTTGGTGCCCCCGACAGTGTGTCACGTCTGTATTTGGGCTGGCCCAATCAGCTGAGGGCCTCGGCAGTGTCACACACCCTACCTCATCTTGGCTCCAAAGGCCTGAGCCCTAACCTCGGGCCCACTAGTTCATATGGGATTTAGACTGCCAGGCAGGACCAGGGTGGGACTTCAGCAATGAAGACTGTTCCTGCTGCTGAAACAAGAATTCCCATCCCTCCTGTTAGGGGGCGAGGAGCTTTCACTTCCCATACGAAGGCTGATTTGGGGCTGTTTCACATGTACGTGTTTAAAACAGTCAGTTTTGGATTCTGCCATTATGTTGAGGTAGCTCTTCAGAGCCTAAAATGAATAAAGACAGACCTGGAATAGGAGACAGTGTCAAGTTACAGTGTCGATCACTTAACGTGACTTCAAAGACCCCAGGGCTTGGGAGTTTAAGACAAAGACAGAAGGTTGGGAAGGAGTCCTGGATTTTCCTCCTTTTTCAGCTCCTAACCAAGAGAAAAATCAGCATTTCTTTTTCATTGTGTGCTCATCTCTGAAATGGGTTGATAATGATGATTTCTCTCACAAAGCACATATGACCAATAGTTAGGGAACTGAGGAAGAATAAGGATATAAAGTACCTGGAAACTTTGTTGTACTGTGAACTGAACTGTTTGACAAAATCTCATTCAATAATTGTGAAGCTTTATTTATTTCCCTGTTTTGTCTAGTTGGCATCCTAGAGGTGATTCAGTAGTTGTAGAGGGAAAAAAACCCAACTTGTTATGGCATGATAGTTATCTGCCAAGAGACCTGACTTGCTGTTTTCTTTTACCGGCCATATTTGGAAAACGGGCCTGTTTCCACTTAGAATCTGAAGCACTGTCCCTTTGTGGGTTGACTTGTAAATTACATGTTTGATGAGTTTTAGAAATAATGGATTTTTACCCAGTGATAATTGAAAGCTATAAGCCCAGCTTTAATTTCAAATCTGATGGCTGGGTAAACCTTTCCTGTGGAGTGGATATATTAATTAATTAATTTTCAATTTAATTATCAATTATTAATCAAAAAAGAAAGTCTGGTATTGAAGATGTTAGTGCTTTTTAAATCTTTCTTTGGAAAAGAGATTATGATAGGACAAGATAAGATAATTACTTTGGAATATCAGAAAATGCTTTCCAAAAAAAATTTTTTTTTGCTTTATGTATTATGAAATAGTTTTTATTTCAAAGTTTGTTCATACCAGAAAAACAAATATTCAAATTAAAGTTGATTGTTTTATTTGACATTTCAGTGAGCAAAAAGCTTGATTACAAAGTGAGACCATATCATCAGCCTACCTCAGTTATGCCCCTAGTTATGTTGTGAAAGATTTAACAGAGGTCTTTTACTCTTTGGACACACACATAAGATAGGCCTTTTCTGATTCAGTTTGGTCCTCACTTTTCATCTTAAAAGTAGACTAATAAATTTTATATCTAGGAAATATCTGGCAATACAGCAACATATTCCTATGTTAATTATTTTTAAAAATTGAGTGATCCTAATTAAGAATCAGGATGCTAATATTCATTAATGAAATCAACGAACAATCATTAAGTGCCTACTATGTGCCAGACATCCTATAATTTCTTTTCTCTTGAAATTAGTTTTTCCGGTTTACTTGCAGGGATGTGTTTTTTGCTGGGTGGAATTATAGTAGTTTTGATAAAAATTCTAGTCAGTGCTTAGTCTTATGTACAAGTGGGGGAAAAAATCCCAAGAGATTTTTTATTTAGAATATTCAGAAGAGTCTCTACAAGTAATGAAAATTGCATATCAGCAGTGATAAGACATACTTTCTCTCACCTTTAAGGTTAGACATTCACCACTTAAGACACATAATATTTCCTCATGGCAGAAGAGGAAAAGAACACAAGACTTGGAATCAGAAGACTTGAATTTTCATCTCAGTTCCTTGTGACTCCCCAGGGACCCATGTTTTTATTACCTTCTGAACTTTGGTCTGCTGTATTTCAAAAAATGGTCAAATTAACCAGTGTCCTGTGCTCCCTAGGGCTGCTGGTCTTTTTTTTTTTTTTTTTTGCCTGGAGTGGGGAGGATTATTCTTTATCTCACGAAAGGGCCTCTGGAGGCCTGGTGGCATCTTCCAAGAGCACGTCCTCTCCTCTTCCACCATCCCATCCCTGGAAGTAGCCTAGATGAGAGTTGTTCAGGGTCTGTCTCCTCAATTCCTTACACCTTCCTTCCATTTTCTCCAGGTTTTGCTGTTCAGTCACAGCAGGGATGAACTGGGATGGGGAGGTGATAGTTCCCATTAGCAGGCTAGGGAGAGAACATACAGTGATGGTCCTCTATGAAACACTTTATCATTATTTTCAGAATTTTACTCAATTCATTACTAGGAGACTGAAATGGTAACCACAAAAAGAAAAGACATCAAGTGAGAGCTTTCTGACTAGTAACCTAAATTTTGCCCAACTAGAGAGAGGACTTTGAACTCCCCTTACGGTTGGCCTCGTGACCGAAAATGCCTTTTTTTAAATGAATTAACTACTTGAATTCCCTTGGAAAAGCATGAAATCAACTTTGTTCATTTTCCCTGCAAAAGAGGTTTCTGTTTGTTGGTGACAGAAAGGATTTCTTCACGTGAGAGTGGTAGCTTTTAGTCATCGGTAACTGGAGAATGAGCTCAGAAAAAACATCTGTGTCCTTCTGCTGAGCAGTCTTGAGTAGCCCCTGGCTCCGGGGTGGGGAAGTTGTGGCCCTCTGTGTCCTCTGACGATCCCCCCTTGAGGACCTAGAGGGCCACGTGCAGCCTCCAGGCCACAGCTTCCCCACCCCTGCACTGGCCCCTAAGAGGTGGAAAGGAGTGAAGGCCAAGTGTCGCCTGCCTGGTAACTTCCTTTTTCCTCTGCTCTAGGAGTGCTATTTGGAGAATGACCAGACAAGTCTGTACCACGCAGCGAAAGGACTGATGACTTTGCAAGCCTTGTATGGAACCATCCCCCAGATCTTTGGGAAGGGGGAGTGCGCGAGGGTAACCGACTGTCACGCGCTTCCTTTGCTCCTGGCGGGGCAGCCCACTGGAGCTACAGCGTCCATTAAGCTGCTCGTGGGGAGTCCTAATGACTTTCCCTATAAATATATGATTCGAGATTGTTGGCTTTTCCTGTTTGAGAAAATGATGCTCTTCAGTTTTGCTTTGTTCTTCTGATAGTGCCTGGAGGAATTTTCCCCAAGGCAAGATTGGGAAACTATGTACTAGTTATTCATTCCCCCTATCATCCTTACCCACCCCCTATTGGGGGGGTGAGGGAGGGAAGCCTTTTCCTCTATTTGTTTAGACCAAAGTCTCACAAACTCTTAGAGTTGAAAGGGGGACCTTGTGGGCCATCTAGTCCAATCTTCCACTCCCCTGTGGCCCCTTTAGTGAGACCTATCTGTGATGCAGCAATCCAAGCGTTCAGGGACAGGGTACCGTAATGAAAGTCTGCTCTGATTTCTGCTTGTCAGTCATGCTGTTCCCACCCTCTCTGTCTCCTCTTTTATCTTTTGACTGTCTCAGTTTATAGCCCCATTTTAAATATTTGTAGCTTCCACTGAGAGACCCTATCTTGTCCACTGGGTTTTTTCCAGCAAGTGGCCAATGTGATGATCAGAATGAAGAGGGAGTTCCCTGGAAGCCAGAATTCGATATTTCCTGTTTTTGATACTCTCCTGCTGCTTGACCGGAACGTAGACTTGTTAACCCCTCTGGCCACTCAGCTTACATATGAAGGACTCATTGATGAAATTTATGGCATTCAAAATAGTAAGTAGAGCCAGGAAGACTGAGAAACAAATGCTACCCCAAGATGCAGTTTCAGCTATGCTCTCAAAGTGTGGCATGCATGATATTTGAAGATGTAATCATGCCAAAGGGCTATTTCTGTAGGTAAAAGTTAAAATTAGGGGGGAAAAAAAGGAAAGAAAGAAAAATTCCCTTTACCTTTGACTTGGGATGTGAGGGATTAGCAGTGCCTGAGGAAATGCAGGAGTGTGAGGGACAGAAGAGTCAGTCATTGTACTGGCCCTGGAGAGGGAGAGACAAAATTAGACATGAAACAGTCCAAGATGCTATCTGTTCAGTGACACGTCATCAAGCCAGGAATGTGGTAGGAAGGTCGCCGAGGGAGAAGAGGTCTGTTTGAGTAGTTTGGCATAGATTCACCGTAGAGGACCCAGCCAGCTGGGATAGAGGGTATTTAGGGGAAATGAGTCTGGTAGATTGAGTGGGAATAGAATGAGTGGCGCCAAGGTTGGGCAGAGTTGTTTAGATTTGAGGTCTTGGGCCTTTGGGAGCCATCGGGTGTTTTTAAGCAGAGGGGCGGTGTGATGGAAATACTAAAAGGAGATCCATCTAGCAAGAGTATATAGAATACACTATGTATTATATATATACTATATATAAAATATACAAGAGTGTATAGAATAACATTTTTGTTATTCAGAATGTTTTAGCTTTCAAAATGCATAATTGTAAAATTGCTTTTGTTAATGATAATAAAAGCTAGCATTTATATAGTGCTTACTATGTGCCAGGCACTGTGCTAAGTAAGTACTTTACAATTATCATCTCATTTGGTCCTCACAACAACCCTGGGAGGTAGGTGATATGATTATCTCCATTTTAAAGGTGAGGAAATTGAGGCAAACAAGAGGTGAAGTGATGTGCCTGGGGTCACATAGCTAGTCAGTGTCGAAGACTGAATTTGAACTCAGGTCTTCCTGACTCCAGGCCCAGCATTACCCACTGCACCAGGTCTGGACTGTGCTTAGCTCACTTGTGGATGTAGATCTGTGCCTTAGTGAGGTTCCTGTGAGAGGTCTGCAAAGCTTGAGTTGGAGAAGAGAGGAAGTTTTAACAAAGGGGTGATTAGAGTAGAACAAGCACGTGGAGATGTGGGACTGAGCTAAGGTGCTGGCCGTGGGAGTGGAGAGAGGTTGTGGAGGAGGACTGCCAACAGTTCTTGGCAACTTATTTGTCATGGGGTTGGTGAAGAAGGAAGAGTCAGAGATGAGTCCAGCTTCTAGGTGGCCATCGTCGACAAGGGGGAGATGGGGAGGAGGGGTGGCCTAAGGGGCATTAGGATGAGTTCAGTGTCGAACAAGTCCCATTTGAGGTGACATTCAGTGGTGGTGTCTAGCAGACATCTGGCGGTGTGGGACTGAGTCCAGGAAAAAGACTTGATGCGTAGGCTTCATTTACCTTCATAGAGGTGATACTTAGCACAGGGAAGTCAGTGATGAGCTCGCCAAGGAAGAGAACGCTCAGCACAGAGCCTTGGGGAGACCTGTGCTCCCCTTGGTGGAACCGTCCTCCATCTCCCACCCGGGATCTCTGTCTCATTATCACCTGCCATGGACTGTCTTCACTCTCACATCCTTCTACCAGGAAATTTTCTAAACTGAAGAAGATTTTCCTCACTAATTGAATAAATAGAATCAATAATAGAATACATAAAAAATGACTAAGTGGTCTAAATCTGATCTAGGTAGTAAAGTTCACTCTCCCCTCAATCAGGACTGAAAGGCAGAAAAGAAGGACAGAAAACCCTAGTGCTTCAAGCACTGTCCTGAGAGTTAGCGGGTGGGAGATGGAGGACGGTTCCACCAAGGGGAGCACGAGGGAATGACCAGACAGCTTGGAGGAGAGCCAGCCAACTGAGACCTCCGTGGGCCTGCAAAGAGTGTTAGGGAGGCTAGGGGTGGAAAGCCTCTAGATATGAGGCGGTCGTGTCCAAAGCTGCAGAAACAACAAGGAAAGTCCAGCCCCTCTAGGTGAGATAGCCCATAAGCCCATTAAGGAAGGGGTGCTTACATTCCATAACTTGCTTTCCCAGGAGACACTCAGTGTTCTGTTCTCTGAAGTTTATTTGCAAGGATGTTCTGTGGCCTTTGGGGTGGGGAAGTTCTGTGTCTGGTGGTTTTGTGTGGGCTCTTCAGATGATTCTGCACAGGAATCTTCTCTTCGTCCATCTAGGTTATGTGAAACTACCTCCAGAGAAATTTGCTTCTAAGAAACAGGGGGAGAGTGGGAAGGAGCTGCCCATGGAAGCCAAGAAGCTTCAACTCAATTCTGCAGAGGAGCTCTACGCTGAGATCAGAGACAAAAACTTCAATGCTGTGGGCTCGGTTCTGAGCAAGAAAGCCAAAATCATCTCGGCGGCGTTTGAGGTGAGGCCTTGGGGCATCCCCTGTGCACTCCGCAGCCTGACCTGGAGCCTGAGGGGGCTGCCCATTCTGGGGGCTCCGGCCTCTGAGCAGTCCTGTCAGAACCCAGGGAGAAGGAGCAGCTTTCCCAGTCTCAACTCTCAGGACAGTGCTTGAAGCACTAGGGTTTTCTGTCCTTCTTTTCTGCCTTTCAGTCCTGATTGAGGGGAGAGTGAACTTTACTACCTAGATCAGATTTAGACCACTTAGTCATTTTTTATGTATTCTATTATTGATTCTATTTATTCAATTAGTGAGGAAAATCTTCTTCAGTTTAGAAAATTTCCTGGTAGAAGGATGTGAGAGTGAAGACAGTCCATGGCAGGTGATAATGAGACAGAGATCCCGGGTGGCCCCAGAATTTTAATTTGGGTGTTTCATTATCACCTTCTTGCCTCCGCTTGCCCATTCATCTAGCTTATGCTTGGTTAAATTTATTTTTTTGAACCTGACAATTCAATAAAATGATGAGCTATGAATAATTTTACCTTGAAAATATCCAAAAAAGACATCCATGCCTGTTGATTTTTGAATATATTTCTCATATTTTATCTTTCTTGGGAATTGCCTGTTAATGTGTGGATTAATTTCTACATTAAGCGTAACATTTCTGCAGGGTTTGAGGGTTTGTTTTTAATTACTAAGCATTTTGCTAAAATGAAGTTTTATCATAACTAGATGTTTGCCAAAAAGCTAAGGCAGCTACTAGTAACTTGTGTGGATTTTAAGACAGATGAAACTCACTTTTGGACCCCTGTTCCTCCTCCCCATCTTTCTCCCTTAATTCTCTGTCTGAAGACTCAGATTGCTTTCATTGTGCTTAGTAGAGGTGTGGTGGTCCGGCGTGTAGAGACATCATGGGACTCAGAGTCAGAAAGTCCTGGGCTCATACGCTGCCACAGATGCCTCGAACTGAGTGGTCCTGGGCCAGTCACTTATTTCCTTAGGTGTGAGATGAGAAGGTGGGAGGTGATGGCTTCAAAGGTTCCTTCCAGCTCGAACAAAACAGGGAGCTAGAATAAAACAGGACTTCCCAAGCTGCTGAGCTTTCATTCAAGTGCTTTCCCTGAAACAGGTCCGTGCCACAGGCAGGGCCAAAATCACTGCAGTTTACAAAGGAGGATCTGTGGCTTAGAGAGCTGACCTGCCCAGTACTGCCAAGCTTAGAAGCATCAGCCTCAGGACTTAAATAGAGGCCTCTCTCCTGACTCCAATGTGTGCCGTGCTCCCTCTCAGAAAGGAAGATGACACCAATAAAGAAAACCTACGCTTTTATTCTGTGGAATGCTTAGCTTGGCTTTTGTGTTTCTCTTTTGGTTTTGAGATGGGCTTGGGCTGGGTAGTTATTCCGTGGCCCTTGCCTCCCGCCCTCCCGCTGCCCTCATTTTTACATGTAGTAAGCCATGGAGTGTCTTGTGGAACCTAAAACAAGGCGACAGCAAAAAGCTGAATGAGCCCCTGACCCCTGCGTCATCTGCCACCTGCTCTGTTTTCAGGAAAGGCACAACGCAAAGACAGTTGGTGAGATTAAGCAGTTTGTCTCGCAGCTGCCTCACATGCAGGCCGCAAGAGGGTCCCTGGCAAACCACACCTCCATTGCAGAGTTGATCAAAGACGTTACCAGTGAGTATCCTGTGCCGCCTTTCCTTCTGAGTGGGCTCTGGCCACGGCCTTGTGTTGGGCCATACCATCCCCAGTAGTTGCCTTGGGTGGACAGAATCAGTGCTTCTCGGTGCTGGCGGGCTTTCCCTCATGGGGTTCCCAGGCAGGACATGCTCCTCTGGTGCCTCTGTTCAGAGCCTTGCTTGTCCCAGCCCTCGAGTGCCGCCTGAGGTGGTGGTGTTATTCTTTATACACAACCTTCACAACACTCACCAGCTAACTGACAGTAAAGCCAGCTAGAGACTGGGCCATCTTGAGCCATTTTACGCCTCGATCAAGTAGAAATGAACGATGCTGTGCGTTTTAACAAATTAAAATCAGACTAACTCAGCCTCCTCCCCCTCCCACCACGTGCCCTGGTTTCCCTCTTGAGCCAGCCTGTCTCTGTACATAGAAAGCACCATTCCCTTGAGGCTTGCCTCTTCCTCACGCATGTCATCGTCATTGTTGTTCATGTCTGTGGCCTTGGGTTCTGTGGGTCTTCAGTTCATCTCCAGAGTCCTTCACATTTGTCACTCCCTGTCCATCACAAGATCATAATGTACAAAGCTGTTGTCCGGGCACTGGACACCAGTTGTTACAGATCCAGCAGCTCCTGAGTGTGTTTTGTACGGTCAGATGTAGTTTTCCTTTTCATGGCGTCTTTAAGGGCTTTAGCAACGCAGCTGCTGAGTCAAAGGGTTTGGTCATTTTGTGGTTTCTGAAATCTTCCTTTTGCATTGATGAAGTACAGAACGTTGGTGGGCTATTAAAAGAACTTACAGAGATTTATGGCAAATAAATTCATCTATAAAATTCCTCAACCTCAAAAGGTGGTGGAGTGAAAGCTTGGTTGGGTGTGTAACATTTTGTGACGACCAATGTATTGACCATGTAATGATAACTTTTGTGTAAAACAGACTCGAAAGATACAAGAAAATCCCCCTCTAGCTGCAAGCCCTTATCCCTTTGACATTATCATAAAACTACACCCATTGGCTGTGTTCATGTTAGTTTAGGAAGAATTCATTGAAACCAGAGTGCATCATAATATGGACAGTGGGGGTGCTGGGAGAGTTAATTATTTATTCATCCGGAGCCTTCTGCCTTCTGTGGCCCATTTCCCATTGCTTCTCCTGAAATACTTACGCTTCCTATGTCAGAGATGAGTTAGGAATATAAGCCAGAACCCTATTCCTGAATCCCGCCTGTACCCTACTCTATTTAGATATGTTTGAGGAGTGCTGGGATTATTTTCTCATCTTCCTCAGAAGTTTCCTTTCAGACGCATAATTTCAAGAAGTCTGTTTTGAATATAATATTGAACTAACTTTTGCTTACTTTCTGCTATGTATTTTCTTAATTAAAATCATGAACCCAAAGTGTATTTGTTTCCCATGTAGACAGCAAACATATTGTTTTCATTTCAAATTATAAATTTGCTCATAATATTTTTAGCTTCTGAAGATTTCTTTGATAAGCTAACAGTGGAGCAGGAGTTTATGTCTGGAATAGACACCGATAAGGTATGTGTATCATAGAGTTGTCTTTGGAGGTGGGAAATGGGAATGAGGTTATTAATTGCAGCAAACCATCAGAAACGTATTTATAGTCCCATAAATAACTCTTCTGATGGCTTTGACTCTCTCAACATGCCCCAGTACATTACCATAACTAGATATATCTTGTACAAGTTTGTACAGGTTTTAATCATCTCAATATATAAAACCCCAGACTTATCAATCAACAGCTATTAGCTGAGCACCTGCTGTGTGTGGGGCACCATGAGGGGGAGAAAGTTACCTAAGCAGATTCTTAATTCGAAGCATTTTCTGATGAGTGTGAAAGATGAATTGAGTTAATGGTGATTTGCTTTAAAGAATATTTCATAGGATTATTCCTCTAAGTATTACATTTCATTGATACTTTAAAATGTGATTTTATTTTATTTTTTAACTATACGACAAGCAAATTTCCATAAAGTGTAAAGCAAGGTGACCTTGCGCTATGATTGAAGGAGACCACGCAGGGACAGGCTGCCCTGATCACTGGACAGCCTTTAAGGAATTTTTCTATTCTGATAGGATATTTCAAGTGGCATGTAGCATTTTAATGGAATTCACTATCTGGTCACGCACAGGTGGCTTTTACCGCTTGTGCAACATGGTATAACTGGTAAATGAAATAAGTACGTTGTGATTTTGTCCCCCCTTTTGAAGGGCCAGGGCTTAAAGCGATTCATGATAATGAGAAATAAAGCAGTATTAGTTTTTGGTGCCCAAAATAGCAACATATACCACGTCTGTTTATGTTTACAGGTCAACAATTACATTGAGGACTGTATCGCCCAAAAACATCCATTGATCAAGATTCTAAGGCTGGTTTGCCTTCAGTCTGTGTGCAACAGTGGCCTCAAGCAGAAGGTGTTAGATTATTACAAAAGAGAAATTCTCCAGGTGGGTCGATTTTCAAATTAGGAACCTAACCCCAGGGAAAACATCTTAGAATCATCAGAAATGTTTCTGTCAGGCTGCTGGTATTTTAGTATATTACTGTCATCAGTGAGGACTTCAGGAGCACCCAGAGGGTACATAGGATTGCCACTTGATTGTATCTTGGGTGGGTGTGTGTGGGGTGTGTGTGTGTGTGTGTGTGTGTGTGTGTGTGTGTGTGTGTGTGTG
>NW_020949772.1:7192954-7338720 GCF_900497805.2 Vombatus ursinus
TGTGTGTGTGTGTGTGTGTGTGTGTGTGTGTGTGTGTGTGTGTGTGTTGCATATTAGGGAGCAGTGGACATTTTAAGAATTTTTTTGCAAGTTTCTTTTATGACAAATGCTGCCTTTGCTTTTCTTCTCTTAAAACTATCCTTTCTGTGTTAAGTGTCGCTATTTTTAACTTGGTTTGAATAGACACCCCAAAGCCCCCTTAGGAATATTTTTAAAAGTAAATTTAAAGATGTCTTTAAGAGATAATGAGCCGGCTCGGTATTATAACATGAGCATTTTTGAAACTAGAATGTTGCCCTCCTAAGCTGTCTTGTAAGAGTGCACAAAGCTCCGGTCAGTCTCAGCTCGGGGCACCAGACAGACCTGGACACAACAGATTCGTTGGGATGACTCATTTCATAAAGTAGCATCAACCTCTTTCCTCATCTAGTATCAGTGTAAACACCCTTTTGTTGCAGACCTATGGCTACGAACACATGCTGACCTTAAACAATCTAGAACAAGCTGGATTGCTCAGACCTCAGGCGGGTGGTAGAAACAATTACCCCACAATCAGGAAAACCTTGCGGCTCTGGATGGATGATGTTAACGAGCAGGTGATGGAGCCCCTTCCCCTTGGCCTTGTCTGGTTTATTGATCTGTGCTAAATTGTGATGTTGTTATTTGTATCTGGCTTGTGCCTTGGGACCACATCTAATAGCGAGATTCACCTTCAGTATTTGGAGGTCCTTTAAAAGGCCTTGGAAAGCCAGCCCTCACGTCTGCAGGAGTACATCCTGCATGGCTTCGTTCCCGTTACTGCCCAAGTCAACCCTGAACTGCTAAGCTCGGAGCTGATGGGATCCACAGTCTGAAGGGCCTTGGACACTTACTGGCTGTGTGAAGCTGGACATGTCATTTCACCTCTGTCTGCCTCTGCTTCCTCAGCTGTAAAATGGGGATACTAATAGCGCCTACCTCCTAAGGTTGTTGTGAAGATCAAAGAAAGATACTAATTGTAAAGTATACTTCTTGTCGTTCAGCCATTTCTGTCGTGTCTGATTCTTTGTGACCCCATTTGGGATTTTCTTGGCAGAGATACTGGAGTGGTTTGTCATTTCCTTCTCCAGCATCCTCCAGATGAGGAAACTGAGGCCAACAGGGTTAATGACTTGCTCAGGGTCACACGGCTAGAAGCGTCTGAGGCTGGATTTGAACCCATGAAGATGAGTCTTCCTGACTCTAGACTACTGTGCCATCCAAAACATACTTAATAAATACTTATTCCTTTCTCACTGTTGTCCCATCCCCCTCCCCCCCCCCCCGTATCTGTCATTAGTTTTCATTTTGCTATTTCAAAGCCAAATATAAAAATAGTTTTGGATTATATAGATACAGATAAACAGGAATTAATTCGGTAGGTACTGAGTGTCTCCTTTATGTCACTGTTTAACAGAACCCCAATGACATATCCTATGTCTACAGTGGCTATGCGCCTCTCAGTGTCCGGCTAGCTCAGCTACTTGCTCGACCTGGATGGAGAAGTATTGAGGAAGTCCTGAAGATGCTCCCAGGCCCCCATTTTGAGGAGCGGCAGCAGTTACCAGCAGGATTGCAAAAGAGGCGTGAGTAGCGGATTGCTCTGCCTCTAAGCCATCACGCACAGGTGTCAGAGTGCTGGGTGCCTGCCTCGTGTAACACATCTGCCCAGGGCTCAGGAGTGGTGTCTGAAGCCCTTCTGCAGACTGTTAATGCATAGTTCAAGTACTTTATCTCTGTTAATTACTTTTCACTTCAGGAGTTTTAAGTGACCTAGTAACCTACTCCTAAGTTCCAAATTTGAGGTATTTGATAGGGTCCTCCGTTTCTGATGAAATCTGTTCCCGATCATGTCTGCCTTTCTTTTTGGAATAGTAATGATTTTTCACATTAAGGTTTACAGAGCTGTTATGATATGAATGGTGAAATTGTATAGGGTGGGGAAATAAGAAATGCTGACAATTAAGAGAATAATTTCTAAATGTCTCGATCTTTAGGTCAACAGGGAGAAAACAGAGTAACTTTGGTCTTTTTCCTGGGAGGTGTGACCTATGCGGAAATTGCTGCCCTGAGATTTCTGTCTCAGATGGAAGACGGAGGTACAGAGTATGTCATTGCTACCACTAAACTGATGAACGGGACCAGCTGGATAGAATCTCTGATGGAGAAGCCTTTCTAAATCTGGAACACCAAGCCATCCTTGGCCAGCTGCAGCGAGTGGCAAGAGGCAAGACCTCCAAAGACGCCTCTCAGAAGCAGTTGCTAAAGGAAAGTGAAAAGTAATGAAATAATGGCAGGAGGATGCAGAGTTTATGAAATTACTGTTTATTTCCAGTTCTGCTTTTCTCTGGTGGGTTCTGGAGTTCTTGTCTTATCTCAGAAGGCACAAGAATAACAGGATAATCGGCCTGGGTAAAAGAAACAAAAGACCCACATGTTCTGTGTTTGGGATCCTCAGTAGAGGCCCCATGGAATTGTATTAGGGGGCTCAGTGATGTTTGCTTTGGGCTGGTTCAAGCTCTGAGCCAATGAGAATGAAATAAAAATGGAGACTCCATCCCCTCATCCCTGTGCTGCTCTCCATCTCTCAGCTCTGACCAGGTGCGTCCACTCCGGATGGCTGGGGTAAGTGTGGGCAGGCCAAGGCTGGCCCAAAGGCTGCTGGCCCAGGGAGGTTCTCTGCCTTCCTCTCTCCACTTTGCAGGACCCTCCAGGTATTGCCTTCATGGGTGGCTTCAGAGTCTGCAGCTGCTGCAGTGACTCCTGCTTGGGTCATGGCAGCTCAGAAATGAGACCAGTGTGGTCACACTGAGCAGGGATAGAAGTGGCATTTGTGTATCCCTGAGTGCTTTCAATCTGCCTCCCACCTGTCTCCCTTCCAATATGTGGGAGACCTGAGGGACCTGAGCCCCAGCACCAAGAAAGGGTGATGGTGACTTCCATCCTTGCAGCTCACTGGGGATGCTGGGGCCAAGGCTAGTATCTCTCTCCCAGTGTAGCCTCTGTTACAGAGCACTAACAGCAGACCCTGAAGCAGTGGCATTTAATCCGGACCACCATGTGTTAAAAGCCTTGATTAGAAGAGGAAGGGAGACACTTGAGAAAACTTGGTGTGCCAGAATATCTGGGCACCAAACATTACTCTTTGGTACAGTGAGGCTGAGAAATGTTGTAGGGGGGTTGGGTGAAATAATAGTGATAGGATTAATTTAGTCTTCTGACTTTGTCCTTTTAGGATTGGGAATAAACAACTAAACAATCCTGATTTTAGAAAAAGTCTTTATCCTGTCTTCATTCTCCTGAGATTTGCTTGTGTCCCTCAGCCCCAAAAATCAAATTAAACTTGTTAATTTTAAGATCTCAGGCCTCACCCGATATTTTTGACACGTAGGATTTTAACTTAGAGGTTGGTCACGTCTCTGGACTACGTGTTCTCCTGTTTACAGGCAAGTCACTTGTGCCCAGTGTGCTAACATTCACCCCTTCATCCTATGCTATAAGGAAAGTTAAGTCAGGTTTTAATAAGCCATTCAGTGGAAGACTTAGAAACAGCAACTGCTTCATTCGTGTACAAATAAAAAGCAACTGGTAATTACATATAATGCTCATTTGTGTAAGTTCGTTCAATACTTGGGCAGCTTTTGTCTCTGAGGGGTGTGTTTTCACTGAAAAAAAGGCTGTGAATAGTGCATTTATTCTTGGAAAGGGTGTATTATTTACATCATGTCTGGCCTTCTGTGTAGTTGAGGAGACAGTTGTATTAAACTGAGAGTTCTTTAATGACGATGTCTACATAGGTACACTTTTAGCTTTGTCTACCACTTTGGATGATATCAGAGAATTCAATTCAAGTATTAACTGTAGTTTTCAGGAGAACAAGAGAATGATCCTTGCTCTCCCACTGGCAATGGGACTGAAAGGTGCAAGGATTAACAGTGGCACGTTTAGCTCCTTTGGGATAACTCTGTGGAGGCTTGGGGGCTCCGTGTCTCCTAGTTAGATCTCATCACAGCCCTGTTTGAATTGAAGCAGAGAAAGCACTGATCAGACATCTGTCTTCTGTTGTTCCCACTCTGGGCACTAAGGCCTAACCCTTCACCCGAAGGAAATCCACAGTTGGTGCACTTCAAACAGTTGCACCTGGGGAACACATAGGTGTTCTTTCATCTTTCTAATCATCTCAGTGACTGAAGAAGAACGTCTGGAATACGGACCCCTCACACTGGCTGTCTTGCTTTACTCTCTGAGTGTATTCCATATACACAGTGCCTATACACAGCTACACTCAATAAATGTAATTTGAGAATGATGGAAGGCGACAGGAAAGAGTGCAAGTGCAGAACCGTTGTTTTTTTAGCTGGTAGCCTTGGGAGGCAGGGAGATGTGGTCAGGTGCAGGTCCTTCTGACACATCCTCACGGTGTGTCCAGGAATAAACCCCCTATGCTCAGTCAGTCCACTCCAGGATGATAAATTACATGTTAATTGCCAGTTTGCAAGTGAGCAGCAGGAGTTTCACACCTGGAAGTTCCCCGAAGGTTCAGAGAGAAAAGAGGAACCCAAAGTGGCTGATGGCGTGGGAAGGCAATTTAGAAGGAACTCTTTCCAGCACACTTTGGTGTGAACTTTGGGTCACTAAGTGTTCCTATACCCGAGTTACTCCATTTGTATGAACAGGACAGAGAAGAAGGAAGACTTGGGGAAGGAGCTTGGAAGAGGGTAAAAGAATTCATGGTGAAATGCCTTAAAATGATAAAATTCAAGGGCTATTTTCATAACATCTTTTCGTGCATTGACTTTGCTGTGTGAGCAGATGTCGTGATGTTGTCTTTACTAGAAGCTCAGGCAGGCTGATTTTTTTCCTGTAGAACAGACAGAGAAGCCCTTTGGATGACCAACTCTCTAGAGGAGCAATTACTGCTAACAGGCTTCCTGAAAAACTTGATAATGCTCTGCTCCTGTTTCTGGCCTGGCTGCTGCTGAGGCAATAATTCGATAATAAGAGATCCTGATTACATTAAGGAACCATTTACCCTCTGGATGATGATGCTGAGAAAAGGGTTGATAAGACAACGGAAAGCCTTGTTTCTCCATCCAGCTCATTTGCTTAAAGGTCAAAAAAGATTCTCTACTTTTAAAATATGCTGGTTCCAAACAGAATCACCCCGAACAGCACAAGCTCTTGGATTCTTAGCTTTAATTGTCATGTTTAGGGGATAGCCCTCTCAGCATGGGGTACAGGTGGAGCAGTTAGAAATGGAGGATAGGTCTGTTTCCTGAACCTCTAGTTTCTAAGACCTCTGCACTAGTTTGCCTCCCTCCCAATCTCTGAAGCTCAGACAGGCTCTGAAAGAGCCCTGAATTTGGAGTCAGGACCAGGGGCCAAACCAGCTCTGCCATTTACTATGTGACCTGTGGGCCTCAGTTTCCACATAAGTCGGAAGGCCCTTCCAAATGTAAATCTGTTGATCTCTCATCATTGCAAGCCTCCCGTGTTCTCCCCTCTTTCCAAACAAAAAACAGACACCTTTTCGTTAGGACCCCAGCCTTGGTTTGGGGACCCACCAGCCTCGTGCAATGTAACCTTGGCCAGCAGTGATGAACCCTCCCCCACTTTCCTTGGGCTCGGAGTCAGAGGCTGCCGGTTATATATAGAAGGAACTGTCTGGACCACACCCGGTTGGGTTTGGGTTTTAGAAAACCGAGGCCAGAAAGGGCGGGACGCGCCCCCAAGCGTCCTGCAGGACTAACCCACGCAGAAAGGCGCGCCCTGACACTGGCGGGCGGAGGAGATGGGGGGCGGACCCTCCAGCCCCAGGCCCCTCCTAGCTCACTCCGCCCGAAGCTCCTAGGTTTAGCGCACACTCACCCTCGGGCTGGGCTCCGCTCCCGGACCGACCGGCCCACCAGTGGACCGACGTGGCACTCGGCCGCAGCTGTGCCAGGAGAGTCGGAGGAGAGAACTCTTGCGAAGGAAAGTTCCAGCGTCTGTAGGCTGACCACGAACTCCAGGCTCCGACGAGCAGGTGGGTGGGGGCGAGGGAGGCGAGTGTCTGGGCAGCTGAGGCCAGTGAGCCATCCCCGCCGGGCTGGGCCGAGGAGCGGGGCCGCTACTCCCCAGCAGGAAAGGGTGAGCTGAGCAGCTGCAGCTGCAGCCCCAGCCCCGCGGGCCCCTTCCCAGCTGGGCTGGGCGGCTAGTCCATTAACGTCCATTACCGCATTAAATATGCAGAGAGTGGGGAGCTAATGCTATGGAGCCTGGGCTGGAAATAGCCGACTGCGGGCCCCGGGGGCTCCAGCTCGGTCGGTCCTTTTTCTCTCGCCCCTCCCCGCAGGTCAGATCCGGCCCGCCGCCGGCAGAGTGGGGCCGCGATGCGGCCCTCGTGGGCGGTGCACGTGCTGCGGACGCTGCGGGAGCTGCTCGCCTTCGTGCTGTTCAGTTACACGGTGCTCATCGGGGCGCTGCTGCTCGCCGGCTGGACCACCTACTTCCTGGTGCTGAAGTGACAGCTCCGGGCACCATGGGCCTGGCCGGACCGCCACCCCGACCAGTCCTCCAGCCCCGGGGACCAAGCGCCCGTCCATCCGGCCCAAACTTTCCAACTTCGGCCGCGGGCGGGGAAAGCCACGTGAGAGGGAGAGACCTTCGACCCGCCCCTTTCGAGACGGCCTTCAGCCTCTAACCGGTCCTCCTCTTCCTCCCAGTCCTCGTCCTCCTCCTGGGTCTTATGTCTTTTCCCGGGCGCTTGCCCGGCGGGACCTAGCGCTCCTAGGCGCCTGGGGGGCGGGGTCCGCAGCCGCTAGAGCTCCTCCCCCCTTACACCGCCCCTTGGGGTGGGGCCTAGACCGCGAGTGCTTCTCCTCCCTCCTGGGGGGCGGGGCCTGCAGCTTTGAGAGCCCCTCCCTTTCCACCCCCTTGGGGCGGGGCCTAGGCTGCAAGCGCTTCTCCTCCCCCTCTCCTGGAGGCGGGGCCCGCAGCTGTGAGAGCCCCGCCCCCTCTCACTGCTCCCGGGGGCGGGGCCCATAGCCTCGCGAGCTCTTTCTCTTCTGCGGACTGGAACCCCAAGCAGCGAGAACACCTCCCCAACTCCTGCGGGCGGAGCTCGTAGCCGAGAGAGTGCCTCCTCCCACCTTCCCTAGAGGTGGGGCCCCACAGCCGCTGGTGCTCCTCCACCTTCGATTTCCCTTGGGGGCGGGGCCCACAGACGCGCACGTTCCTCCCCTACGCACCTCCCCCAAGGGAGAGACCTACAGTCGCTCGCGCTTCTCCTTCCCCTCCCTAGGGGCGGGGCCCACAGCCTCACGAGATCCTCTCCTCCCCTTCTCGGGGGTGGGGGGGGCCTGAGCCCTGCGTAGGATTGTATTCCTCCTCTCCTCTTGGGAGGGCGTGACTTAGAAGCCACGCCCCTTCACACGTCATCCTAAAGGCGGGGTCAAGTCGTCTTGTCCTATCAGGTGCTGGAACCAGGCGATCGCATCACTTCCGGCGATCGCTGCCCGGCGTCAGCTGTGGAATGGCGGCTCTGAGGAGCTGGGTTCTCCGCAGCGTCGGCTCATTTTTCAGGTACTGAGGCCGCGCGGGGAGCGCAAGAGGGCGGGGACCAACCGTCACCAGCGCCCCGACCCCCACGAAACTGGGGTCCGGCTCTTTCCTCAGCCCCCTTCTACCCCCTCGGTCCTAGCCCTGGGTCATCCGGTCTGCACAGCCTCGGGCTAGCCCGCCACTTCTAGGAGCTCCCGAGGGGACCCGGTCAGACTTTTGACCTCTAACCCCTGAGCCAGTACGGGCTGTTTTCACCTTGCTTAGAGTGTAAGCTCCTTGAGAGCAGGGGACGGTCTGCATCCCCAGCACTAGCACAATGCCCGGCCACCCAGCTGGAGCTTAATAAATGCTTGTTGAAGGAGTGATGCCGGTGGGAGAGGGCTTGAGGCATTCAGCCTGTAGGCCTCGGGGCCGCACAGCACCGGGATCCCCAGGGGCAGCCTCTGCCGACAAAGACAAGAGGCCCTGGTGGTGCAGTGAGTGGAAACGGCTTTGGGGGTGGAATCGCGACGACCAGGATTCTCCTCCGCCTCCGACCATTCCGGAATGACCCTGGGCAAAACCTCTGTTTCCTCATCTGTAAAATGGGGATGATAATAGAGCACCCATCTTCCATGACTGCTGTGAAATGTATGGAAAGCTCCGTGTTTATTCATCGTGTGTGAAAAGGAGCTTGTTTGTAAGCCCCCTTCTGTGAGTCCCATTCAGTGGCACCGTTCCAGTTAATTTCTGAATCACGTTGGAGATTACGGACTGCTAATAGCCCATTCTCCAAGTCCCAGGCAGCTGGCAGCCGTGAGATCTAATTGAAACTCCTGGGTCACCTGCTGTCAAAGCCAGATTTGTGAGTCACTTGGAGATGCTGCCTCAATAAAAAAGTCACTGGTTCTGTGCAGCTTTTATAACTCAAATTTCTTTAGCTCTCTAGGGTTTACAGAACACTCCCACAACAACCCTGTGTTGTTGGTAGTGCAAGTTTTGTACCATTCATTTTAATGGTGAGGAAGCCAAGGCTTAGGGGGTTGGCTTACTACAAAGCTAGTAAAAGTCCACACTCCAATCCAAGCCTTCTGACTCCTAAGAGTTTTAATATTTGAGGACAGAAAGGGTTCATAGGAGTTGTCAGGTGCTGAAGTGAGCCTGGGGAACCCCTGTAGATCATTGCTTTGGCACCTGTCCTCAGTCCCTGCTGACTCTCACTTTTTAGGTTCTGAGAAGAAAACTTCAGACCTGGCTGGTGTTTATCTAACTTGGGGTCCCCTGGGGTGCCTCTGTTCTTCTTGGTGATTTGCCTATGGCTAGTTTCCACCCCCGGAGATTGCTGGCTTACAATAAATGTTATTCTATCTTGGCAAAATGTCAGGTTCGATCCTTTTTTTGAGTGGCTGTGAACATACTGGACTGATGTTGGCTGGTATTGTTTGGGCAGGGTAGGCAAGGAGGAATGCCTAGCATTTCTTCTCCCTCAAAAAAATAATTCAAAAAACCCCTTTGAAGATTGATTTATCCAAGTTTTTTTCAGATTGGGCTTCTCCTTCATTGTGTTTAACATTTCTGACTTACAGGCAGAGTGTTCCAGTTGTAGCAAAGTTGAGGAGATGCCGTTTCTCAGATTTGGTGGGACCCTGGCACAAAACAGTGGCAGTGGGTTTTGGAGTAACCTTATGTGCAGTTCCTATAGCACAGGTAAAGTACAGTGATATACTTGGGAGTACCTTTAGCGCCTTAAACAAAGCTGCTCAATAAATGTTTGTTGAATTCAGGTTTAGAAGCACTGGCATTGTGGTCTTATGCCTGCGGAGGAAGAGCCTCCTTTGCAGTAAGTTTTGACTTAAACATTTTGAGATCTCTGAACATTTTTTTTAAATACAATAGCAAGATAAAATTAGTCATATGTATTTTCGTCATAATCTCTAATGGTTTATAATGGTTCTAATGGCTATAACCTTTATGCTAGAGTTTCTGACATGCATATTCTCAGTACTTGACCTCTCAGGCTATAATCCATTATCTTGTAAGTTACCTTTAGTTTTCAAACAATCTTTCAAACGTCCTGGTATTGTTACTGGCCTACTACAAAAAGTTTCCTGACTGGTCTCCTTGCCTCCAGTTGTCATAGCCACACTCCTTCCCCTTCTTCACACTACCATTACCCTACCCATAACATATTGATAGAATGTAAGCTTTCTGATGGTAAGGATTCTTTTATTTTTAGCTCTTTCTTCCTAGTGGCTAGCACAGTGCTTGGCCCATAGGCATTTTATAAATGTTTGTGGACCGATTGGTTGGTCTACTTGAGAACCTGTAGTGGTGCTTTCTTGTCTGTGTAATTCAGTCCAAATTCTTACTGGAATTCAAGGCCTTTCAGTCTAGTTCCATACCACGCCCTGTCCAACTTGATCTCTCAGTACTTCCCAACATGAACCCTGTTTTCTAGGCTGGGTTGTCTCATCACTGACACCTTAACACACCAAGTTGATTCTGGCTCTCCTTCCTGCCCATCTGAGATCTACCAATCATTCCAGGCCCAGCTCAAGGCCAGGCCCTCCACAACACCTTCCCCCAGTAACTACAATCAATATTGAGTGACCTTTGAGCCCTTGTTTATACTGGTGCAGTGCTTTCTTAGTTTGTGGTGTTTTGTGTGTATAAGCCATACTTCCTCAACAAAATTGAAGGCAGATGGGGCTGCATGTCTTTTTTCCACCCTTCCCAAAGTAGTAGTTCAGATGGTGTTGGAAGTACCACCAATACTTGCTGAATAGAATGGTACCCATGTCATACAGTAAAGCAGTTTTTATTTCCAAACCAAGGGTTTCGTGTTTCAGTTCCATGAGATTCCTGAGAAATCAGGTGCCATCGAGGGGGCTTGACCTCTAAAAGGCCAGAATACGTATTATGACTACTTTCATCAGCCACTTCTAAGTAGTTACACTAAAAATAGCAAAGGAGAAACATGTTAAGGACAAGGCAAAACCAAGTGGAACACAAAGCAGGCCCAGAAGAGCAACTGTTCAGTCTGGAAGGCAGACCCAATTAGCTACAGCCGGGTCCAGCTGTTACCAGTGTTTAACTAAAGCTGGTTGTTTGTCTTTCTCTCCAGTGTGAGGAGAGGGGATTATTTGGTAGTTGGAGGGGAGGGGGTTTGGAAAGGCAGTGACCACTTACAGGCCTGGCGCTACTACTGATCAATTCAAAGCTTTGATCTGCTCTATTTCCAACCTGGGCTAGTTCACTCCTCCTTAGGCCCTCCACCCCACCAGGTTTCAGGGGCTCACCATGTTGGTGCCAGACTTAGTATGGTCACCAGGTTGGCTTCGTCCACTGTCTCTGAACTCCTGACCTCAAAAAATCACCAGCCTCAGCCTCAGCCTCAGCCTCAGCCTCAGCCTCCCTGGTGGCAGGGATTACAAGCCTATGCTGCCATGTATGGCAAGAGAGGATTTTTTTTTTTAACCTGGTGGACCAAGGTCAAAGTAAAATGTTTTCCCTCAAATGGTTAATTTAGCTTGGAGCTTCTGTGGTGTCTCTAACTTTGTATCATTGTCTATGAAGTATGTGTGTGTATATACACACATAAAATAACTTTGCATGTTATCACTTGCTTATTGCTTATATGACTGCTTTTTTTTTTTTTTAATCAGAAAAACACTCTGATTCCTTATTCAGGGAGAGTCACCTTAAGGGAAGGGAAGAGTTTGCTTCTTGTGTCCTAGGGTTTTTGTGTGGAGTGCTGCCGTGTGGCGGCTTTGAGGGCCAGTCTTTAAATGGATTTGACCTCTACTGTCTTTGCTGTCTTCTGGGCAAGAGTTTGAGCAGACACCTGCCCTTAAATGCAAACACTTTGTTTTTCAGAAGACAGAGACCCACTCTCTTAGTAATGAAGCACTGATGAAGAGGGCAGTTTCTATGGTGACTGACAGCACCTCCACCTTTCTCTCACAAACCACATATGCATTGATTGAAGCCATCACAGAGTACACTAGGGTAAGTTCGTCCTCAACCGGGCTATTTCCAACCATCTAAATCTGTGAGATAAAGACTTAGCATGGATTAGCAAAATGGAAAGATGTTTATGTCTTCTTTTGGCCATCAATGTCAACTGTGTTGTCCTATATGGTTAGCAAGCAAGGATTAATGTTGCCAGCTCTGCATTTTCCCTGCCGTAGTGAAGCAGCATCTCAGTGGAGTCTGGAGATTGGAAGTAGGAATGAGGATGAGGAAGAAAAGCTCAGGGCCTAGATTAGCCATTAATTGGCTCTTGGAAAACCCTGTAATTGACTCCAGAAGACCAAGCTATTTCTTGCACATACCAAGAGGATGAAAGTCTCTAGAGAAAGATGGGATTTGGTTGCTCGGCTTTAAACCCAGGAGAACTCTGTAGGTACTGCCTTAGGCCTTGTCCCAGTGGCTCTGAAGCTGTCCATTGGCTTCCTCTTTAGAGAAAACTTTCCAGTACTTGGCCCTCAGCACAAGGGCAGCTTCTTGTAGGCAGGAACCATTTCATTTTTGGCTTTGTGTCCCAGGTGCTTCACTCAGAGTTTTCCCCTCATTAGACACTCAGTGAATTTTTTTTTTTTTAAATCACCCAGTTCCAGTCTGTTGACTGGAAAAGTTGAGACCTTTCCTTTTAAACCAACTCATCTCTTTTCTTGCAGGCAGTTTATACATTAGTGTCTCTGTACCGACAATACTCAAGCTTGCTTGGGAAAATGAATTCTCAAGAGGAAGATGCAGTGTGGCAGGTGATCATAGGAGCCAGGGTTGAGGTAAAAAACAGACCAACCCCAAACTAATTAGTAGTTGTCACCACTTCATTTCATCCAGGAAACAAACTGTGAAATTGTTACCTCACCACTAACTTCCCAATAAAACACTGTCCTCTTAAGGAAGCCACTTCTACTGGCTTCGACCTTTCTGCTCTTCCTGGTCGAAATGCTTTCTTTAAATTCAGGTGTCTTCAAAACAAGAAGAGTACTTAAAGCTAGAAACGACTTGGATGACCGCCGTCAGTCTGTCTGAGATGGCAGCAGAAGCAGCCTACCAGACAGGTATGCCCAGCAGCTGGCAAAGGCCAGTCACTCAGGTGGGATTCCCAGACGCCCCCACCCTTCCTCAGCCAGGACAGGCAAGTTGTCAGTGAAGCTTGGAGTCTGGCAGCTCCGTCCTCTGAGCATGCAGCGACAGGAGCCTGCCGGCGTAATGGGAAACCTGGCTGCTGCCTCCCCTCTGGCACGGAGCCTTCCCGACAGCCTGAGAGCGTAGCGGAGAGCTGTCTCCTGCCAGGGAGAGAGCATCACCTGACCATTCATAGATTGTCAAGTTCATACAGAACCCCACGAAGGAAAAGGAAAGAGGGTCACACAGTAAGTTAGTGGCAGAATCAAGGCCCAAGGCCCCGAGTGCCATCCCAGGTGAATTCTTTCAGCAGCTCTGAGGCTCTTGTGTTTAAGCAAGGCCCTTTGGTCTCAGGCAGGATGAGGTGGAGGAGCTAAGAATTGAGTTCTAGTGAGGAACATCCTGTCCTTCCCTGGATACTGCCGGGAGGAGCGATCACGGCTAGAGCTGGGACGGGAGCTAGGTAGTCAGACAGGAGGAGCTCAGCGACCAGGCCCAGGCAGTCTGGAGGACGGCCACACGTGACATTGGAGCTTAGAGATGACCGAGGCCGGCCCTCTTCTCTTATGGGGCAGGAAACTGAGGTCTGGAGAGGGGAAGGGATTTGCCCTGGATCACGTAACTACTTGGTAACAGCTCCTTCCAGTATTCTTCTGTGGGAACAACTCGAACTTTGTTGTGAGAGGCAGGATGGCCTCGTGGGAAGAGCATCAGACTCAGATTCCGAGGCCTTACTTTGTCCCTCTGAGGCTTGTCCTGGAGTCACTTAATGTCTCAGAGCTTGTTTTCTCACCCATTAACCCCCACTGCTGCTAAGAACTCACATTCCTAGAGTACTTTGTCTACAGAGAGCTTTCTTCACAACATAGTCATGCAAGGATTATTATCCCCATTTTGCAAGTATGAAAACTGAGGCGCAGGTTGACGATAGTTTTAATGGTACAAGGCAATAAGTGAGTCTGAACCTTAGCCAGTCTACAGATTGACATCAGGGGGAGCCCTTAAGGCGACATTAACAAGTGTGGCAGGAGCCTTGAGTTTGGTTTTGTTTTCTTTTAAAGGCAATTGGGGTTAAGTGACTTGCCCAGGGTCACACAGCTAGTAAGTGACAAGTGTTTGAACTCAGGTCCTCCCGACTTCAGGGCCAGTACTCCATCCACTGCACTACCTAGCTGCCTGAGCCTTGAGGTTCTAAGGGGGGGCAGTTTCTACTATGCCTGCAGAGGGGCTGGAGGAAGATGCCAATGTCTTCATTTATAGGGAAGTGCCTTGATTGTTAATGCAGAATAGCTGTGGAAGGAGGAGGCCAGTTTGCTGAGCCTCTGGTGTCTGTAAGCCAGGCAGCCCCCTGGTAAGGAGGGGCTCAGGGTCCTGGCCACCTGGCTGGGCCACCCCCCTACTCCCCCAGGCCACAAGCAGCATGGAGAACTAGTGTTCCAGGGGAATTCAAGAACTCGAGTGCACAGATATAGTCCCAGCTCCTAAACAAAACTCTTTGGCCTTGTTGGGGCTCCCACGGTTTTATGTTCAGTTTTCACCTGGAAGCCTTACCTGCTTATGGGCTGACCTGGCATGTCCCATCTTCCCTGCTGCTGCTGACTTAAGTTGTTCGATCTGTTTCCAGGTGCTGATCAGGCTTCAGTCACGGCTCGAAATCACGTTCAGCTGGTGAAGACTCAAGTTCAGGAAGTGCGCCAGCTCTCCCACACAGCTGAGACCAAGTTGGCCGAGGCCCAGACCGAAGAGCTGCGCCTCAACCGCCTAGAGAAGCCGGAAGAAGGGGGCTCCCCCCAGGGCCCAAGCACCGGGGGATCTGTGCTGGCAGAGCATGAAGAAGAGGCCTACTTGCGAGAGGACTGAGGAGGCCTGTCCCGGAGCCACTAATACTGTGAATATGGTTACCTAGATTGCCTTGGAAAAGAGAATTAGACAGGAGCAGAAGCTGGGCTGGAGGCTAACACAGAGTGATCCCATTCCTGAGTTAGGCAGCAGGTTCCAAGCTCTGGGAGCCCCAGAGATCCCATACACCTCACCCCGTATTTGAGTGGTGAAATGGGAATTGTTCATGGCCACCCAGCTCTAAGTCATGAAAGCTGCGCCCAGCAGCCCTCTCAGGCTCCTCTAGCTGCCTTTTCCTGGAGAGAGGCTCAGGCTTCCTCAATCACCTGGGGGCAAGGAACACAGCCCTCTTACCAGTAATTTAAGTAGTTAAGTTAGCCTCCCTTTTCAACCCTAGTCAGGTTTTCAAATGTAAGTTATTTAAGCGTTGGTTCCCTCTTGTGGGATGTGAATTGGGGAGGGGGGTCCTGTTTGTAGTATTTGTTTTTTAAAAGTTCATGCCCTCTTTGACCTGTCTTACCTTTAGTCTGAGCATGGCTAAGATAAGTGCCTGGCCTGGCCCTGCAAGGAGGTCTGGCTGCACAGCTGGGGAAGGTACTTCATGAAACGTGTTTGTACTCGGCGTGAAACAGGAGTCACTTATATGAAACTCTCCTTGCCTTGTGTTGCTTTGTGTCCTTTTACTAGTCTCTTCTGTTTTTGTATTGCCCCCCCCCCCCCAAAAGAGGTACTTTTCCTTGCATGTTTAAGGTACTAGGGAGGTTTTTCTGCAGGGAATGAAGCTAGCCAGTATTATCCCATACCCAGGTCTGTAGAAAAGCCACTCACTACCTGGAGTCCACTTGTTTCTTTTAAAAACTTCTGCTTTGGTAGAGAAGATGGAGCTTGCTTGAGTGGGGCTACCAACCCCACTGCACACTCTCCCATCCATTAGCCAGGCTCTTTTTGTGTATTTTTTTAATCAAAGTTAATCTGTGGGACTACAGTTTAGGACATAATTTTCCACCAAGCTACATTAGTTTAAAAGCTCTCTGTTTTCTTAGCCTTTTTAGAAAGTAACCAATAGCTAAGTCCCCTACCAGCCTCTGAACACTACCGGTCTGGACCTGTCAGGCACTCCCTTAGCCAGGCTGTTGGGCCAGGGCGGGAAGGGCAGCACAGCGTAGGCCCTCATCCTTCACCAGAGCCCACATAGTCCACATCTCCAAGGGACTGAGACGGTGCACCAGCAGCAGCCCCTTGTACAGACATGGGTCGAGGGGGTCCAGGGGTCGTCGAATCCCAAAGGTCTTGAATGCTGCATGGTGGGTTGGCTTCACTCCCAGTTTCTGCAAGCACATACCCACAAAAACATCATCAATGGGAAATAAGTCCACCTCCTCCGCTGCAGCCTGGAGCCCTCGAACTGTGGCCTGCGACATCACATATCCCCCACCTCCAGCATAGGGTGGGTAGTGCTGAGCGTGGTACATGGAGGGGGGGATGAAGTACTTGACCCTGGTGTTCCTGTTAGGAAGGGCTTCTCTAATCACATCCCCTACAAAGAGATCCTGGGTGGGGTCTTGCCCTTCTAGGAACTCCAGGACATTGGGCACGTGGACAAAGACGTCATCATCCCCTTTGAGGACAAACTGGGCCTGTGGGCAGCTGGCGGCCAGCCACCTTTGGAGATGAAGCTCCTTCAGAGTCAAGTTAAAAAAGTCTTCAGTAAAGTTCCACTGTAAAATGTCATCAAACTCCTGACTCTCGTAAACCAACAACTGAGGGGGTGGGGAAGTTCCCCCAACTCCCAAGAGAAATACCAGTTTTAGCTGCTGCCCCCCATGCAGGGCACTGACCCGGCCCCAGGTGCTGCGGATGGCTGCTCGGCGGTCCACATGAGCAGGCAATGATTTAATTGCCAGCAGGAGGAAGGTGTCAGCAGGGCAGCCCGTGGGCTGTAATAGGGTAGAGAAGTTCCGGCAGTGTTTATAGGTCAGGAAGAGGCGGTGACGGACAGGCAGGACTGTGGATGCATTGATGGATTCAGAGTTGGGCAGACACAGGCTTCGATGGGACACTGCAGGTGCCCAGAAGGGATGCCTTACCACAGGGCCCCCTACTACCTGCTGTGCTGGCTTGGCCTCCCTCTTCAAAAAGAGGAGACATGTGAAGAGTGTCACTGACAGACTGTAAAGGGCAAGCCAACCAAGTCTCGGGGACATCTCGAGGCCCAAATGGCCCTCAACCCTGCAGAGAGAGGAGAGCTTTATGAGCAAGGAAGGCAACTGGGCTCGCTGACTTATAAAAAATTCCCTCAGTGCCATGAAGGGTACTCCAAAAAAATGCAGAAAATAATGAGAAATGCCCTATTGGGTCTGTCAGCCTATTCTACACCAGGGATAGGGAACAAATTATTTTATTTTGTTTTTTATCTTAATTTTATTTTGTGCCCATTATGTTCAATTTTTTTATGATTTGTTTTGTGAAGTTTGGATTCAGTCAAAGGGCCAAACTTAAGGTCCAAGAGGGCCACAGGTGGCCTCCAGGCCACAGGTTCCCCACCCCTGCTACACTGAGAGCCTAGCTTGGAGCTGCAAGCTCTAAACATTATGTTGTTGACTTCAGGAGGTTGAAACTGTAACCAGAAGATCCTCTTTGGCAAAAGTAGGCACTCCAGAAATGTTTATTGAATTAACTTCCCTTAATAACCCCTAGTGGATCTGCTTCCATCTGGATGGTCTCTGATGGCTAATGAAATTCTTTAAAGCTTATTCCCCACTGAGACTTTAAGGAAGTGTTTCATTTCCTAACTTAAAACTTGTTCCTTTTAGACCTGAAAGGAAATCTTGTAGATCTTGTTTTTGGTATATGAATTCATGTTTAACTTGGCCTTTGTGATTTTGGAGACTTGGATTACGGTCAGCTCTCAGCCTCAGGCTTTGACCAGAACTGAGTCCTGGTCTTTATTTAATGGAAAGCATTTTCCTGACCCGACCTTTGTATGAGTTGCTGCAGGCTGGGTTAGGGCTGAGGTGCAGTGGCCTTAGATGGATGGACGGATGAGACAATTCTGAGTTCTAGTCCTAACTTTTGCTTGGCTGTAAGTCCAAATCAAATTCCTTTCTATCGTAGCTGCTGTAAACACAAAACCAAGAAATTAAACTATAGCCGGTTGTCTAGGGGCACTGTCTGAAGAGCTCTGAGCTTCCCAAGGAGAAAAATTCTATTGGCCCCAAGCAGAGTCTGTTAGAAAAATCACAGACCTATTTTACTTGGAATGCAATTCACTCCATTCATACTCCATCTCCTAATCCAAGTATTTTCACTGGCCGGCCCCCATGCCTAGAATTCTCTCCTTCCTCAGCCTCTTCAAGTCCCAGCTAAAATCCTATCTTCTACAAGAAGCCTTTGCTGATTTCCCCTTAATGTGTAGAGCTGTCCCTCTGTTGACTATTTTATCCTGTACATATCTTGTATCTACATAGTTGTTAATATGTTGTCTGGGGCTGCCTTTTGCCATTCTTTGTATCCCCAGCACTTAGAACAGTGCCTGGCCCATAGGAGGTGCTTCATAAATGTTTATTGACTGACTCTCCCAGTTAAGTCATCTTCTCAGATTTGGAAAAGGCAAAATACATCAGGTCAATTCCTTCGACAAATATTGGAAAAACATGGGCCCTATGCAAGGTGTAGTAGAGGCAGGGAAATGAATAGGCCTCAGGCCCCCATACCCAAGTTACACTGAGTGATAGAAACAAGTCACAGAGGAACTGGAGGGTGGAAGGGAGGGAGGGACCGGAGAAAGAGATCCACAGACTGGGAAAGGCTTCACAAAGGCCGCCTTTTTACTGACCCTTGAAAGACAGTGGGCTTTTGATGGGCAGAGACTGGGGGAGGGGAAGGGGGAGCAGTTCCAGCAGAAGAAATAGGAGCAAAAGTCGGGAGAAGAGGATACCCGAGGCAATTCAACTCAACCAACATTTATCAAATACCTTCTCTGCAAGGGCATGGGGCTTCAGAGATGAAAAATGAAACAGTCCCTGCAGGCTACAGCTTTAATGGCTAATCTGATCTAGACCGAAGCAGAAGCAGAGAATTCTCCTTAAAAGATGCCACTGAACGGGCTGAAGCCCCCTCGTGTGGAGTGAAGAAGAGTGTATATTACTGAGGGCTGACCACCCGTGTCCACCTCGCCAGACAGCGGGACTTGTTCTCCCGTAATGGCCCAGAGCTGCCCCGCTGCCACTCAGGAGGCCGGCAGGACCCAGGCACGAAAGGCCGGAAGGGATCCGGGGGCGGCGCCAAGGGCCTGAGATGCTTACTACTTGGGCAAATCTCTTAACCTTTCGGGCCTCAGTTTCCTCATCTGTAAAATGAGGGGACTTGGCGTAGCTGGTTTCTGAGGTTTTTTTGCAGCTCCAGGGATCTGTTGCAACTTCTCATCTTACAGAGAAGGAAAGAGAGGCCCGGAGAGCTGGAGCAACTTGATAAGGTCCCCGACTCCAAACCCTGCGCTCTCCACAGAAACCACAGGCTTTGGAAGTTCTGGGGTGGGGAATGACTTTCGTTGTCTTGCTTCCGTTCAGAAAGAGGAGCGAGAAGAAAGCCTGAGCCCCCCACCCCCACACACACCCCCGGGGGCTGGAAGAAAAGGGAGGAGGGGTCGGGTGCCGCAGGGCTCCAGTACCCACCGCAGGAGGCGAGAAACCCCGGCAGGCCCCGGAGGGCCTCGTTCCAATCGCCCCCCTCTCCTTCCAGAGCTTCCGCTGAGCACCTGCCCTGAGAATGCTCTCCCGGAGTCCCCGTGCTCGCAAACTAAAAGCCCATTCACCTGGCCACTCGGCGGGGTGAGCCTCCCAAGGCTCGGGCTAACTCCTCAGCCTCTGGGAGTCCCCGCTGGCAAAGGGACAAGGCCCCCGGAAGAGAAGGGGCCCCTGCCCCGGCCCCGGCCCATTCATCAGACGGGCCAAAGAGAACAAAAGCTCGGGCTGCCAGAGATCAAACCCCTGCCGGAGCCCTCCCCCGCTGAAGGCTGGGGCCTTCCGTGGGGCCCAGGCAGCCCCGCTGCCCGGGACCCCCAGAAGGGGGGGGGACGCGCGGACGATGTCAGCCTCGCTGCTGCTTCTGGGGGCTCCGCGCGCAGCGGGAGGTGAGGGGGGTGACAGTCATTCCCCTCACCCCCATCCCCGGGCTTCCCAGAGCAGCCCTGACGCCTGGGGAGGGCGAGGAGCCGGCCCCGGGATCGCCCACCCTGTCGTCGCGGCCGAGGGTGGCAGGAGAGCCCCGGGAGCCCTCCTTCCCCGACCACCCCACACCACTGCCCTGGCGCCCCGCGCCCTACCTGGCCTGAAGCTCATGCGCTTGCCGGGCCCCTCTGCGGGCGAAGAGAGGAGGGCGGGAAGCGAGTCCGCTAAGGGATTCCCCCGCCCCAGGGGAGGGGGGCGGGGCCAATGAGCGTGCACAGAGCCCGGCCAGGGTCGCCACGGCAACACGCGGGGCACAACGTCCCCCCTCAGAGCCGAGGCTCGGAAGCGACCTGCCCCCCAGCCCTCGAGCCCAAGGAGGGCTCACGCACCTGAGCAGGGGCTCGGGTCGCCCGCGCGGACACTTGCTGGGGCTTCGAGAGTGCGGCAAAGCCCGGAGTCTGGAGCCCAGGTGCGCGGCCCTTGGGCTTATGCAGGGTCGGGGCGAGGCTTGTGCTCACCTCCCATTGGCCCCCTCCCCGGCCACTCTCGGGAAGGCCCAACCCAGGGGGTCTCTTGGGGCCAAGTCCTGGGAAGCGGGCTGCAAAGCGCTCATTGAGCGCAATCCAGGAGCAATCCCGGAGCCGAGAGAGGAGGTGTCCCAGGTAAAGAGGGAGGCAACGTCCCTCCGCTGTAGCGCAAAGAACTCGAGGTTTGGGCAGGTCCCTCAATCTCTCCGAGTCTCAGTTTCTTCATCTGTAAGTAGTGCGAATTGAATCCCAAGTGTCAGTGTTGGGAAAATGCAACTACAGCATCAGGACGTCACCTGCGGAGGCTACGTACTGCGTCCGCCAGCACTGTTACCTGGGCTCCAAGTCGTGCCACACGCAGCTGAAGAAACGAAAGATGCTTCTTAACTGCAGAAGCAACTGCTCCCCACCCCCAGCCCTGGCCCAGGTTCATTCATTCGACCAGCATCTGATCAAGTGCCCCACTATGTGTTGAGCTCTGTCCTAGCCTCTGAGATTAAATAGACAAAAATGGTTTACCTTATGTCTGGGCTGCCCTCCAGGCAGAACTTCAAGGCTCAGCACAAACACCCCCTACGCCACCTTTGCACATCCCTTCAAGACTAGCCATGCTGATAATACCGGCCCTGGAGTCAGGAGGGACCCGGGTGCGAATCCAGCCTCGGACACTTACTAGCTGTGTGACCCTGAGCAAGTCACTTAACCCCGATTGCCTCAAAAAGAAGAACAACAACACTTTGGCTAATATGGAAATATGTTTTGCTTCATTTCACATGTGTAATGATATCGTAGACTGCTTACCTTCTCAAAGGATGGGAGAGGGGCAGAAGAAAGGGAGAGAATTTGGAACTCAAAAATGTCAACATTTTTTACATGTAATTGGGAAATAAATATAAATTAAATATATATTAAAATCTTTAAAAATGACGATCTTTCCAGCCCAGTGCCCTCAGATATCGTCCTGCGCAGCAGCCCCTGTAGGGATGCAGCCTGGTAACTGATTCCGCTGATGCTCTAGCCGAAGCTGCTGAAAACCCAAGAAGGTTAGTTCTAGTTACCAAAATCCTCGGTGCTGTCAAACGCGTCAGGACTAGAGAATATTTTCGATAGAAATGCCATTAGAGACAATACCAGCTTCTCAGACTTGGAGCTGGAACCTTCCCTAGGTGTTTTCTTCTCCATTAGAATGTGAGACAATAAAAAGCAGGGACTGTCTTTTCTGTTTGTATCTTCAGCGCTCAGTCCAGTGCTTTGCATGTAGCACTCAACAAATGCTTCATTCATTCTTTCCTTCATAGTACTTGATAATATTGATTGCTTGAATCACGGGGTCAAAGGGTATGAAGAGCTTAGTAACTTACATCATTTCAAATTGATTTGCGGAACAGCTGTACCAATTCTATACCCATATAGCTACAGGAATCCCTTTCTGGCCCCTTCAGTTTTTCTGGGCACTAGCAATTGGTGTTGGCAACCCCATGGATAACAATTCCTTTTGAATGCAAAAGGGCTATCTTGTGTTAACTCTCCTGGGTGGTTACCTGAAGGGGATTCTGGTAGATTAAAATCTTAATGCGCAAAGAATAGGCATATATTTGGAGGTTTTCCAGCACTGGGGGAGGGGGGGCACTGTGGCATAATGAAACAAATGTGTGATTAAATAGAAGGTTAGGAGGAGAGATTTCCTAGAGTGCTATAGATTCTGGGCTGTGTCTCTTCTCCCAAATCTCTCTCTTCTATCCCCCATGTGCCTATCTCTCAAAGCATTCAGCTCTCTGTATTTTTTTTTATTTGGTACTTTATTTTCCCCCAATTACATGTAAAAACAATTTTCAACATTTGTTTTTTAAAATTGAATTCTAAATTCTTTCCCTTCCTCCCCATGCCCCTCATTGAGAAGGCAAGCAATTTCATGTAGGTTATATATGTGTGGTCATGCCAAACATACTTCCATATTAGTCATGCCGTAAAAGAAAACACAGACCAAAATACAAACACAAGAAAAATAAAGTAAAAAAAAAAGTATGTTTCGATCTGCATTCAGACTCCATCAGTTCTTTGGGGATAAATACCATTCTCATCCTAAGTCCTTCAGAGTTGTCTTAGGTCATTGTGTTGCTGAGAATAGCTAAGTTATTCACAGTTGATCATTTTACAACATTGTTGTTACTGTGTACAATGCTCTCCTGGTTCTACTCATTTCACTTTGCATCAGTTCGAGTAAGTTTTTCCAAGTTTTTCTGAGTGCATTCCATTACAATCATATACAACAATTTGTTTACCCATTCCCCAACTGATGGGCATCCCCTCAATTTCCAATTCTTTGCCGCCAGAAAAGCAGCTCTCTGTATTCTTAAAAGCCTTACTCAAATAAAAAATTAACTACAGTACCGTCACTTTATAGCTCCAATACTTTCTCTAAACCCTACTTCAAGTCCCTGAAGAGTGTAGGTCTGAGTGGAAATCAGAGAAATGGCAGACACTACCTTTAAAAGAAGGTAGCCTAGGTGTTCTCTAAATTACCTTTTATTTAGTTCTGTTGAAACATAATTATTTTAGCTCTAGCCTCTCATTTTAATACTTTGTATTTCTTGTAAACATATTATTAGATTTTACTTTTTAATACATTCCTCAAGGAGTTTGTTATAAATTGGGTAAGGTTTTGTACCTCTTTTACTAAGTTGTTAGTTCTAAGAGTCTTGCAAAGATCTCATTTCTTTTCTAATTATTTCCCATAGTGTTCATTTAATTTGTAATATCATTTTAATTCTTTCATAATTTCTTCCAGAAATTCTAGTTGAAACTGGAGCCAAGTTGTTTTTTTCTTTGAGGCTTTGCTTGTAAATGTTTTGGTGGTATTCTTTTTTTCTGGGTTTGTGTCTTATATATCCCTGGTACCATAATAGTTCTTTGTTGTAGGAATTGTTTTTATTAACTCATTTTTCCACCCTTACATCATGAATTGGAACTTTGTATTAAGGACAAGCTCTAGGTTCCTCTAAAGGGAATGTTGGGACCTTGTTTAGTCCTGAATTTTATTTTCTAAGGTCCTATTGGTGCTTTCTCTAAGTATTGAGTGTTGTGATCTCCCAGGAGCTCAAGACAGAAGACTAGAAAGATAGGATGGGACCAGATTGTGAACAACTTTAAATGACAAAGGCATTTATATTTGATCCTGGAAGGAATAGGAAGCCACTGGAGTTTATTGTGTAGTGGTGGGTGTCAGACCTGCGTTTTAGCAAAATTACTTTGGTAACTGTATGAAGGATAGATTGGAGTGGGGAGAGACTTGAGACAGGAAGACCAATTGAAAACTATTCTAATAGTTTAGAAGAGATGTGGGGGGCCAGCTAGGTGGCACAATGGATAGAGGACCGCCCTGGAGTCAGGAGGACCTGAGTTCAAATCCGGCTTCAAACACTTGACATTTACTAGCTTTGTGACCCTGGGCAAGTCACTTAACCCCATTGCCTAACCAAAAAAAAAAAGAGAGAGAGAGAGAGAGATATAGGGAAATGAACTAAATACATACAACCAAGAGCTATTCCCCAATAGATAAATGGCCAAAGCATATAAACAGGCAATTCTCAAAAGAAAAAAAGAAACTCTCAACAATTCTATTTTTAAATGTTCCAAATCACTATAAGAGAAATACAAATGAAAACAATTCCAAGGTTTTGCCTTATATCCATCAAATTGGCGAAGATGACAAAAATGAAAAAAGGCCATTGTTGGAGGGGCTATGAAAGGACAGTCATACAAAGACACTGCCGATAGAAATGTGAAGTGGTTCAATCATTCTATCGTAATGTGGGACTACACCCAAAAAATCACTAAATTGTTCATTTTTGACTCAGTGTTGCCACCATTAGGCATATACCCAAAAGAGATAAGAGAAGGATATGTACAAACATTAATAGCAGCACTTTTTGTTGTACCTAAGAACTTAAAACTATAGATGTACGTATCAATTGGGGAATGAAGAAATTATAGTGTATGAATATAATGGAATATTAATGTACCTTGAGAAAGGGATGTATTCAAAGAAATCTGAAATGACTTGTGTGGACTAATGCAGAGTGAAATGAACAGGACCAGAAATAAATTTTATACAGTTGATTTTAATACCTTTTTAAAATAATTATTTATTGATATTTTCTTTTTCTCACATCACCATAGTACTTCTCCCTTCTCCTCTCCAAGAGTCATCCCATATGACAAATACTGGGTTGTTTTTGAGAGAAAAATAAAATCAACATAACTGATCATTACATTGAGAAAGTCCAAAAGCACGTGCAACGTGTAAGACCTGTGGATCTCCCACCTCCACCAAGGGGTAGGTTGGGGGTTTCTTTTCATATTTTTTTGTTAAAGTCCCACTTGATCTTTATAACTTTGTTACATTTACTTTTGATTCTGGGAGTATACATAGTTCTGTCCAATCACATCATTGTAGTTGCTATGTATGTTGTTTTCTTAGCTCTGCTGATTTTACTCTGCATCAGTTCACATGTATCTTTCCACGCTTCTCTATAGTAGTCACATGCAACATTTCTTATAGCACAAGAGTACCCTATCACACTCATGTATCACAATTTGTTTAGTTATTCCTCGGTCAATGGGCATCTGCTTTGTTTCTAATCATTTGCTATTGCCAAAAATACTGCTGTAAATATTTTGAAGTACATGGGGACTTTTTTCTTATTGATGCCTTCCTTGAGGTGTAAGCCCAGCAATAGAGTTTCTGGTCCAAAGACTATGGACATTTTAGTCACTTTATGTGCATAATTCCGAGTTGCTTTCCAAAATGTTTGTACCATTTGACAACTCTGCCAACAACGTGTTAGTGAGCCTACCTCCTCACAACAACTCCAATATTGATTATTATTGATTTGTTGTCATTTTTGCCAGTTTGCAGGGTATGAGGTGAAACAAAGTTGTTTTTATTTGCATCTCTCAATATAGTGATTTGGAACATTTTTTTTCATGTGGTTGCGAATACTTTCCAGTTCTTCTTTTCAGAAATATTTGTTCGTATTCTTTGACCATTTGTCTATTAGGCAATGGCTATTAATCTTATATAGAAATTGTTTATATATCTTGGAACTAAACCTTCATCAAAGAAATTTGATAAAAAAAATATTTTTCCCATTTGGCCACTTCTCTTGTTTTTTTGTTTTTTTTTTGGTGAGGTAATCGGAGTTGAATGACTTGCCCAGTGACACACAGCTAGTGAGTGTCAAGTGTCTGAGGCCAGATTTGAATTCAGGTCCTCCTGACTCCAAGGCTGGCACTCTTTCCACTGCACCACCTAGCTGCCCCCACCACTTCCCTTCTTATCCTAGATGCATTAATGTTGTACCTGCAGAAGCTATTCAGTTTCAGGTAATCAAAGTTATCAGTTTTATCTTTTTTAATTGCCTCTATCTCTTGTTTGGTTAAAAATAAATATCTTATCCATAGCTACGGGAGGTGTGTGATTTATTTTTTTCATAATTTTTAATAGTATGATATTAAATATTAAGGTCACATATTCACTTAGAATGTATTGTGGAGGGGGCAGAGCCAAGATGGCAGAGGGAAAGCAGTGACTTGCTAGAGCTCTCTCCCAAACCCCTCCAAATACCTACAAAAAATGGCTCTAAACAAATTCTAAAGCAGCAGAACCCACAAAAAATCAGAGTAAAACAAATTTCCAGCCCAAGACAACCTGGATGGCTGATTGGAAAGGTATATCGTGCTGGGCTGGGAGAGGAGTGCAGTTCGGCGTGGGCGCACAGGCCAGAGCGACCGTGGAGCAGGCCTCAGAGGACTGAATCGTGGGCAGCTGTGGCGGTTTCCAGACTTCTCAACCCATGAACGGCAAAGATAACTTAGAAGGTCAGTGGGAAAAGTCTGTTACTGTGGTGAGAGAAGAAGCTAGATCTCAGCCGCCCCGAGGGCAGCGGCTGGCTTCTGAGCTTCCGGCCCACAGACTGAGGGGGAATCGAGTGGCTGATCAGGAGGGATTGCAAGGATCTCTTTGCCAGGGCTGAGGCAGGAATCTCTTGCTTTACCTCTGCTTGGATTTGGGTCATATTTCTGAGGGGCGGTCCTGGGGCAAGGAGGAGCGCTGGGGTGGCGGAGCTTGTTGTGGCAGTGGAGAGAAAACACCTTGCCCCTTATCATACCACCTTGGAAGAACTGACACTTTTCAGGTCCCTAGAAGTATCTCTGAAAACAGCTGTACAAACCACCGAAGCTTGGGACAGTACATTCTCCACATTGGAAACAGACTCTTACCTTAACAAAGAGTTTAAAGTAATTGGTTGGGATCATGAGCAAGCAGTTCAAAAAGAGTCAGACTATATTATCTTACTTTGGTGACAAAGAAGATCAAAACATACAACCAGAAGAAGAAAACAAAGTCAAAGCTCCTACATCCAAAACTTCCAAGAAAAATATGAATCAGTCCCATGCCTTGGAAGGGCTCAAAAGGGATTTTGAGAAGCAAGTAGGAGAAGTAGAGGAAAAACTGGGAAGAGAAATGAGAGTGATGCAAGAAAATCATGAAAAACAAGTCAACAGCTTGCTGAAGGAGACCCACAAAAATACTGAAGAAAATAACACCTTAAAAAATAGCCTAACCCAAATGGCAAAAGAGGTCCAAAAAGCCAATGAAGAAAAGAACACCCTAAAGAGCAAAATTGGCCAAATGGAAAAGGAAGTCCAAAAGCTCACTGAAGAAAATACTTCCTTAAAAATTAGAATAGAGCAATTGGAAGCTAGTGACTTTATGAGAAATCAAGACACTGTAAAACAAATCCAAAAGAATGAAAAATTAGAAAACAATGTGAAATATCTCATTGGAAAAACAACTGACTTGGAAAATAGATCCAGGAGAGAGAATTTAAAAATGATTGGACTATCTGAAAGCCATGATCAAAAAAAGAGCCTAGACATCATCTTTCAAGAAATGATCAAGGAAAACTGCCCTGATATTTTAGAACCGGAGGGCAAAATAGAAATTGAAAGAATCCACCGATCTCCTCCTGAAAGAGATCCCCAAAGGAAAACTCCTAGGAATATTGTAGCCAAATTCCAGAGTTCCCAGGTCAAGGAGAAAATATTACAAGCAGCCAGAAAGAAACAATTCAAGTATTGTGGAAACACAATCAGGATAACACAAGATTTAGCTGCTTCTACATTAAGGGGCCACAGGGCATGTAATATAATATTCCAGAGGGCAAAGGAGATAGGATTACAACCAAGAATCACCTACCCAGCAAAACTGAGTATAATTCTTCAGGGGAAAAAATGGCCATTCAGTGAAATAGAGGACTTTCAAGCATTCTTGATGAAAAGGCCAGAGCTGAATAGAAAATTTGACTTTCCAATATAAGACTCAAGTGGAACATGAAGAGGTAAACAGGAAAGAGAAATCATAAGAGACTTATTAAGGTTGAACTGTTTACATTCCTGCATGGAAAGATGATATTTGTAACTCATGAGACCTTTGTCAGTATTAGGGTAGTTGGAGGGAAAAAATTATAGGTATGTATAGATAAACAGATAGATAGATAGATAGATAGATAGATAGATAGATAGATAGATAGATAGATAAAGGGCACAGGGTGAGTTGAACATGAAGGGGTCATATCTGGAGAATAAAATTAAGGGGTGAGAGAGGATTATACTAGGAGAAGGAGAAAGGGAAAGGTAGAATGGGGTAAATTATCTCACAAAAAAACAGAAAAGGTTCTTACAGTGGAGGGGAACTGGGGGAAGGTGAGAGGAAATGAGTGAATCTTATTCTCATAGGATTTGACTTAAGAAGGGTATAACATACACACTCAATTGGATATGGAAATCTGTCTTACCCTACAGGAAAATAGGAGGGGAAGGGGACAAGAGAGTAGGGGGATGATAGAGAGGAGGGCAGACAGGGAAAGGGGGTAATCAGAAGCAAATGCTTCTGAGGAGGGACAGGGTCAAAAGGAAGAATAGAATAAATGGGGGAGCAGGATAAGATTAAGGGAAATAGAGTTAGATTTTCACAGCATGTCTACTATGGAAGTGTTTTGCATAACTGCACATGTATAGCCTATATTGAGTTGTTTGCCTTTTCAATGAGGGTGGGTGGGGAGGGAGGAAGGGAGAAAATTTGGAACCCAAAGTTTAAAAAACACATGTTTTAAAAAAAATGTTTTCACATGCAACTGGGAAATAAGAAATATAGGAAATGGGGTACAAAAATCTATCCTGCCCTACAGGAAAATAGAAGGGGAAGGTGGGGAGAGATACCAGGGAAAGCAGACTAGGGGAAGGGGTATTCAGAATGCATGCCATCTTGGGGTGGGGGGAGGGGCAAGATGGGGTGAAAATTTGGAACTCAAAATCTTGTGGAAGTAAATGTTGAAAACTAAAAATAAATTTAAAAAAATGTATTGAGGAGTGTGGTGTAAGATGTTGATCTAAACTTAAATTCTGCCAGACTGCTTTCCAGCTTTCCCTTTTTTATCAAAAAGAGAGTTTCTCCCCAGGTAACTTACGTTTTGTACTTTATCAAACACTGGGTTGTTGAGTTCTATTGTTTTTTAATTTTCCTTGTCTAGTCTATTCCATTGATCTCTCTTTTTTTTTTTAAACCAGTACCAGATGAGTTTGATGACTACTGCTTTATAATATAGTTTGAGGTCTGGACATGTTATTTCTCCATTATCCTTACCTCTTTTCATTGTTTCTCTCATTATTCTGGATTTTTTATTTTTCCAAGTGAATCTTGTTAGAATTTTATCAAAATCTAAAGTATCCTCTTGATTGGTATAGCATTCAAAGTCTAAATTAATTTTGGTAGTATTGTCATTTTTATTATATTGGCAAGGCCTAGCCATGAGCGCTGAATATTCCTCCAGCTATTGGCGTTGTTCTTTAATTCCTTAAGTAGTGCTTTGTAGTTTAATCCAAACAAGTCTTTTGTGTGCTTTAGGAGGCTGATCCCCAGATATTTTATACATTTCATAGTTATTCAAAATGGGATTTCCCTTTCTATTATTGCTTCTTGTGTTTTGTTATTATCATATGGAAATGCTGTTGATTTTTGAGGATTTATCTTGTAGCCTCTAATGTTGCTGAAGCTATTGTTTCAATTAACATTTTTGATGATTCCTTGAGGTTTTCCAAGTAAACCATCATGTCAGCAACAAACAGGGATATTTTTATTTCTTTTTTATCTATTTTTATGTCTTTAATTTCTTTTTCTTGTCTTATTGCTATTGCTAACATTTCCAGTAATATGTCAAATAATAATAGGGAGAGTGAGCATCCTTGCTCTACTCCTGTAATTATTGAAAAAGGTTCTAATATATTCCCATTACATATGATGCTTTTGTTTTTAGATAAAAAAGTTCATAGTATGTCTATAATTTGTAGGGTTAGCATAAAAGAGTATTGTACTTTGTCAAAGTCTTTTCCTGCATCTATTAAGACAATCATGTGCTTTGGAATGTCTTGAGGTTTTTTTTTCTCTGTTTCATTGTATTTTTATTTATTTTGTTAAAGGTTTCACAATTACATTTTTAAATTAATTTATTTCTTTTCCGTTTTCAACATTCACTTTCACAAGATTTTGAGTTTCAAATTTTCTCCCCATCTCACCCCTTCCCCCACCCCAAGATGCCGTGTATTTTGAATATCCCTTCCCCTAATCTGCCTTCTCTTCTATCACCCCCCCTTCTCTTATCCCCTTCCTCTTCTATTTTCCTGTAGGGCAAGATAGATTTCTATACCCCATTGACTGTATATCTTATTTCCCAGTTGCACGTAAAAACAATTTTTTAACATTTGTTTTAAAACTTTGAGTTCCAAATTCTCTCCCTTCATCCTTCCCCACCCACCCTCATTGAGAAGGCAAGCAACTCAATACAGGTTATACATGTGTAGTCATGCAAAACACTTCCATAGTAGTCATGTTGTGAAAAACTAAGTATATTTCCCTCCATCCTATCCCACTCCCTGTTTATTCTATTCTCTCTTTTGACCTTGTCCCTCCTCAGAAGTGTTTGCTTCTTTTTACACCCTCCCCCAATCTGCCCTCCCTTCTATCATCTTCCCTCTTATTCCCTATTGTGAGGGACTGTCTGATGTTGGCAGCTACCAGGTTGGGCGCTGTGGCAAGAGTAGGGTAAGATCTGGGTATTTTGGAAGTCGAGGCAGGGGCTGTGGTAGGCAGAGTCGTGGTGAACTGGGATGGGCTGGATACGGAGAAGCTCTGAGGCAGTGGGCAATGCTATGTGAGATAAGCTGGGTGCAAGGAAGTAGCCGGAGCTTGAGCTCCTGAGGCAAGGGGCGGTGCCACATGGGAGTGGGACGGCAGAGGACTGAGTTCCCTTTGCTTAGTCCCCTCCCTATATGCAACGTCATCCCCAGACGCCTCTTGTGACCTTCCTGACTTCCTGGGTCCCTTTGTGTAGCATTGACCCCAGACCCTTCCTCCCAGTATCTGAGTCTGACTTCCTAGGTCACGTACCCTGTCTATACACTAATCCCAGATGTCTCCCCCCGTATCCGGTCCTAGCCTCCTACGTCACTCCCTCCCCCTTGGTGTGCTAGAATCAGACAGCCCCTTCTGGTATCTGACCCTACAATCATTGGCTAGTAAGCAGGCTGGGGAGGAGGGGCTAGGTAGGTATTTAGGAACAAGCATGGTCAGATCACGTGCTCTCTCCTGGCTCCTGTTCTGTTGCTCTGGCCTTGCTACTTGGGCTTGCTGTGATGGCCTCTGAATAAAGCTCTGGTGTTGGCACCTCCCAATGGCTCATCTCTGTGTGTTTATCCGGTTGAGGACCGAAGACTCGGAAGTGAGTATGACTCTGGTAGCCTGCTCCTTATAGGAGGAGAGGGTACCGGCGCGCGGCCGGCAGAAGGTCGGCGCGGCCAGTACACCCTTCCCCCCTGTTTTCCTGTAGGGTAAGATAGATTTCCATACCCAATTGAATGTGTATGTTATTCCCTCCTTAAGTCAAATCCAATGAGAATAAGGTTCACTCATTCCCTCTCACCTTCCCCCACTTCTCCTCCACTGTAAAAGCTTTTTCTTGAGATAATTTACCCCATTCTACCTCTCCCTTTCTCCTTCTCCCAGTATAATCCTCTCTGACCCCTTAATTTTATTTTTTAGATATCACCCCTTCATCTTCAATTTACCCTGTGCCATCTATCTATCTATCCATATATATATATATATATATACACATATGTATTTTTCCCCGCTCTAACTACCCTAATACTGACAAAGGTCTCGTGAGTTACAAATATCATCTTTCCATGTAGGAATATAAACAGTTCAACTTTAGTAAGTCCCTTATGATTTCTCTTTCCTGTTTACCTTTTCATGCTTCTCTTGAGTCTTGCATTTGAAAGTCAAATTTTCTATTCAGTTTTGGTCTTTTCATCAAGAATGCTTGAAAGTCCTCTATTTCACTGAATATCCATTTTTTCTCCTGAAGGATTATACTCACTTTTACTGGGTAGGTGATTTTTGGTTTTAATCCTATCTCCTTTGACCTCCAGAATGTTATATTCCAAGCCCTCTGGTCCCTTAATGTAGAAGCTGCTAAATCTTGTGTTATTCTGATTGTGTTTCCACAATACTTGAATTGTTTCTTTCTGGCTGCTTGCAATGTTTTCTCCTTGACCTGGGAACTCTGGAATTTGGTTAAAATATTACTAGGAATTTTCCTTTGGGGATCTCTTTCAGGAGGTGATTGGTGGATTCTTTCCATTTCTATTTTACTTTCTGGTTTGAGAATATCAGGGCAGTTTTCCTTGATAAATTCTTGAAGATGATATTTAGGTTCTTTTTTTGATCATGGTTTTCAGGTAGGCCAATAATTTTTAAATGATCTCTCCTGGATCTATTTTCCAGGTCAGTTATTTTTCCAATGAGATAGTTCACATTGTCTTCTATTTTTTCATTCTTTTGGTTTTGTTTTACAATTTCTCGATTTCTCATAAAGTCATTAGCTTCCATTTGCTCCATTATAATTTTTAAGGAAGCATTTTCTTCAATGAGCTTTTGGACTTCCTTTTCCATTTGGCCAGTTCTGGTTTTGAAGGCATTCTTCTCCTCATTGGCTTTTTGGACCTCTTTTGCCATTTTGGTTAGTCTATTTTTTAAAGTGTTATTTTCTTAAGTATTTTTGGGTCTCATTTAGCAAGCTGTTGATTAGTTTTTCATGATTTTCTTGCATCACTCTCATTTCTCTTCCCAGTTTTTCCTCTACTTCTCTTGTTTCTCAAAATTCTTTTTGAGCTCTTCCATTGCTTGGGACTGATTCATATTTTTCTTGGAGGTTTTGGATATAGGAGCTTTGACTTTGTTGTCTTTTTCTGGTTGTATGTTTTGATCTTCTTTGTCTCCAAAGTAAGATTCTATGGTCTGACTTTTTTGTGCTGTTTGCTCATGTTCCCAGCCATTACTTGACTATTAAACTCTTTGTTAAGGTAAGGGGTCTGCTTTTAGTGTGGAGAATGTACTGTCCCAAGCTTTGGGGGTTCTGTGCAGTTGTTTTCAGATATACTTCAAGGACCTATAAATTTTCAGTTCTTCCAAGGTGATATGATCAAAGGTGAAGTGTTTACTCCTTTCCTTGGCCTGCGCTGTGGTCTATGTGTGACCACAAGCACTTTTTTCTGCCTTGGAACTGTGAGGAGGATTCCTTTTCCACTGCCACCACAAGCTCCACCACACCAACACTTCTCCTTGCCCCAGGACTGTGACCCAGATCCAAGCATGGGCAAAGCAAGAGAATCCTGCTTCAGTTTCAGGAAAGAGATCCCTGAAATCCCTGTCTGATCAGTCACTTATCCTCCCTCTGTCTGTGGGGTGAGAGCTCCAGAAGCAGACACCACCCCGAGGCTGTGTTAGTACTGGGGCCTGACCAAGCTGCTCTATCACCGTGGTCTGACAATCCTTTCCTACTGACCTTCTAAGTTGTCTTTGGCATTTGTGAGTTGAAAAGTCTGGAAACTGCCACAGCTGCCTGTGATTCAGTCCCCTGAGGCCTGCTCCAGGTTTGCTGGGGCCCTGTCTTTGCCTGTGAGGCCCAAGCTGAACTGTGCTCCTCTCCCAGCTCGGCACAACAGACCTTTTCCTGCTGACCTCCCAGGTTGTCTTGGGCTGAAAATTTGTTTCACTCTGTCTTTTTGCGGGTTCTGCTGCTCTAGAATTTGTTTAGAGTCATTTTTTACAGGTATTTGGAAGGGTTTGGGGGAGAGCTCAAGCAAGTCACTGCTTTTACTTTGCCGTCTTGGCTCTGCCTGTTTTGAGTTTTAATATGATTATGTTGATTGTTTTCCTAATGTTCAACCATCTTTGCATCCTTTGTATGAATCCAACTTGATTGTAATGAATGATTTATTGGATAAATTGCTGTAATCTGTTTGATAGGATTTTGTTTAAATGTTTTAAGCCAATATGCAATTATATTGGCCTATAATTAATGTAATTAATTAATGCACAGTAAATAAGTAATTGATTATATTGGTTTATATTTTCTTTTTTTTCTTATTATGGTTTATATTTTCTTTACATGTTTTATCTTTCCCTGATTTAGGTATTAGCACCATACTTGTCTCATATAAGGATTCTAATAAGGTTTGTTCTCTCTCAATATTTGTAAATAATTTGTGAAGTATGGATACTAACTGTTCTTTAAAAGTTTGACAGAATGAACCTGTGAATCTATCTGGTCAATGAATTTTTTCTTTGATGTTTTCTTTACATCTAGATGTATTTCCTTTTCTGATATTGGATTATTGAAGATCTCTTTCTGGTTTTCTAATAGTTTGGGTATTTTACATTTTTAAAATTTTTATATTTTTCTGTTTCTTTTGTGCTCTCATTTTTGTTAGAGTATAACTGTCCATAATATGTTCTGATTGTTCTTTTTATTTCTTCTGGTTTTGCTGTGATTTCACCTTGCTCATTTGTTATTTTGATTTGATTTTTGCTCTCTTTAAAAATCAGATTAGCTAAGGGTTTATCTTTCATGTTTTTAGATTGTTCTTTAATTCCTTAAGTAGTGCTTTGTAATTTAATCTATGTGTCTTTTGTTATTACATGGAAATGCTGTTGATTTTTGAGGATTTATTTTGTATCTTGATGATTCACAGAACTTATTTTTTCTGAATTGAATTGTTCAATATAACCACTATGCTTTTTGGAGTCTACAGTTTTGTTTTTTTGTCCATTCCCCCCCACCCCCGGACAATTTGTGAATTCTTTTAATTGAAATTCATTTCCTATGTTCAGAAGTTCTAGACAATTCTCTTCTGTTATTCCTTTCATTATGGTAATAAGATTTTTTTTTTCCTGATGTCTAAACAAGTTGAAGTATATGAGTATGATGGAATTGTGCTATATGACGAACAAGATGGTTTCAGAAAAACCTAGAGAGACTTATATGAACTGATTCAAAGTGAAGTGAGCAGAACCGGGAGAAAAGTGTACATAGTAACAGCAATATTGTATGATGATCAACTGTGAATGACTTAGTTATTCCCAGCAATACAAAGATCCAAGGCAGTTCTGAAGGATGTAAGATAAAAAATGCTATCCACCTCCAGAGAAAGGACTAATGGAGTCTGAATGCAGATCAAAGTATAATTTTTTTTAAACTTTCTTTTTCTTGCTCTTTTTTTTGTCTGTTTTCTTTTGAAACATGACTAATATAGAAATGTTTTGCATGACTTCACAAGTGTAATCTATATAAAATTGCTTGCTTTCTTAAGGAAGGGGCAGGGGAATAAAGGAGGGAGAAAATTTAGAACTCAAAATTTTTAAAAACAAATGTTAAAATTATTTTTACACATAATTGGAAAAAATATACTTAAAAGTCATTTGCTTATAGTAAAAAAAAATAGTTTTGTCTTGTCATGTTCTTCTGGGATACCTATGATCTTTAGTTTGCCTCCATACATCCTGTCTTCAAGATCTATATGTTTTATTTACATAATGAGCATTTTTTAATGTTGGGTTTTTTTTGCTTCTCTTCTTCTAGATTGTCTTTTACTTTTGTGTATTTGCACTCCCAATCTCCTCTTCTCTCTTTTGTTTCTTTGGTGAGGCTTTTCATTGCAGATGCAATACTCTGCTCATTGTTTTTTACTGTGTAGGACATAAATTCTGCTCTCATAATTCTCATTTCTCTTTTAAACCACTCAGTAGACTTTGATAGACTTGGCTCTTCACAGTAATGCCAGAATCTAAGACAACTCCAAAAGACTCACGATAGAAATTGCTATCCACATCCAGAGAAAGAACTATGGAATCTGAATGTAGATGGAAGCATACTATTTGCTCTCCTTTTCCTTTGTTGTTTCATTTTATTACTTCATTCTCATGATTCCTCCCATTAGTTCTAATTGTTCTTTACATCATGACTAATGGGAAAATATGCTTAATATGAATATATAAGTAGAGCCTACATCAGATTGCACACCATCTTGGGAGGGGGGAGAGGAGGGGGAGGGGGAGAAAATTAAAACTCAAAATATTATGGAAGTGAATTTTGAAAACTAAAAATTAATTATCAAGAAAAAAATAAACCAGTCAATAATGGAGTGTTGTGGTTTCATGTTCTCTTCAACTTCCACAAGGTCGTCTGTCTCATCAAATGTTGAATTATTTTCTTTCATTCTGTAGTATTTATTCACACGAACTCATTTACTAGTTCTAGAGATCATTTCCTTCTGTTATTACTGTTTTTCCTGTTGATTTATCTATTTATATTCAAGGCTTTTGAGATTACTTCTTCTTGGAATTTTTGATACGTTCAGTCTCCCCCTCCCCTTCCCCTTTATTTTCCTTATTTTCTCACATCCTGACTTCCTCCTCCCTTCTGATTGTAGTTTCTTTTGGGGATGGATCTCAAAATGGCGTAGTCTCCTCTTCCCACACTAAGCAGCAATTCATAGTTCACCAGCCTAGGTCTCTGCCTCAGCTGACTTTTGGGTGGTCAGAACTGGCCCCAGCTGGATCCTGTGTTCTTCCCTCAGGCTTGGTGGAGTGTTACACAGCTCCCCACATGCATAGTGTCCTGTCTGGTTGACCTATCCTACTTCTATTCCTTAATTCCTTGGCCCAGCACTGACAGTTCAGAACAGCCATTCAGAGTTTTGCAGCATTGGTGCTTCCAGGTTGCGGCCCCTGGTAGGCTTTTGCTCCTGAAGAGCTGTGACCTAGCCAACCATCAAAGCCAAAAAAAAACTTCCACAGCCTAGAGATGGGGTGTTTATGGCACCAAAAGGGAAAGGTGGGTTTTGACATGTCTTTGTTGTGTCCTTGGGTCTTCTAGTGTGGCCTTGCTGCCAGTAGCATGGCAGGTGAGGGAGGGGTGCTGAGTGAGCTCAGGGTCAGTGAGTTCTTGAGGTTGGAGGTTATCGGGAGGTTTTTTTAACCTTGTTTCAGATTCTTGGTGTGCTAACAGCTAACGTTGCTTTATCTTTGGTCTGTAATTTCTGTTTTGGGGAGTTCTGAGAGGTTGGGGGATTGGAGAAAATGTCTAGTCCACTTTTTTGTTGCTTACATGGCCTGGAAATGGCTACAATATTGTAAAGAAAAATAATTTTGAAAGACTTAAGAATTCTGATAAGCCCAAGACCAGTCCAGAAGATGAAGAATACAGTATGCTTCCAACCTCTTGAAAGGAAGATGATGGACCAGAGAGGTAGAGCATGAGACTTCCATTTTCAGGCATGGCCAACATGTGTATTTGTTTTGTATGATTGATTGTTTACTTGTTAAAATGGAGGGAATTTTTATTTGTTAGGAGTGAGAATTGGAGGAAAGAGGGGGTTAGTAATACCAAAGCAAACACAAACAAGGAAGGAAGGACAGAATCTCTATACTTTCTATACTATCTTACTTGGTGGTCTCATCAGCTCTCATGGATTAAATGATTATGTCTATGCAGATGGTTCCTAGATCTCCAGTATTAGTTTCTTTTCTGAGCTCCAGGCTGCATCCTCAATGGCCTGTTGGAAATCTTTTTTGTTGTTGTTGTTTTTGTTTTTATGTTTTTTTCTTTTTGGTGAGGCAATTGGGGTTAAGTGACTTGCCCAGGGTCACACAGCTAGTAAGTGTCAAGTGTCTGAGGCCAGATTTGAACTCAGGTCCTTCTGACTCCAAGGCCAGAGCTCTATTCACTGCACCACCTAGCTGTCCCACCTGTTGGAAATCTTGAACCTGATGTCTTATAAACATCTTCACCTCAGCATGTCCAAACCAGAAATCATTATCTTTCCCAAAACTCTCCCTTCTTCTTAATGAGATGTCAAGGAAACTACCATCCTCCCAGTCACCCTAGCTTAAAACTTTGGTTTCATCCTTAACTCCTTACTGGCATTCACCCAACAGGTAAAACATTTTGTCAGAAATATGTCAAATCCTTCCATAAACAGATGCAACTTATCTTGCCAAAGAACCAGAAGAATCCTGCTATCCCATGCAACGTTGTGACTGGGGCCATGGAAAGTTCATCAGTAGGGTGTACAACTTCCTCCCTTCTGTTGACAAACCACTGCCATCATGGGTCATGTGAATGCTCAGGCCACTCTGTCCAACCACCCTCCCACGGCTGAAATTCATAGAAAGGAGCAGATCTATAGGCTGGCCAAGAGGGGCCTCACTCCCTCATGCGTTGGTGGATCATGAGAGATTTCCCAAGGTGGAGAATGAATGAGCTTTGTAACTGACAATGAAAAATTGAGAATCTGGAACTACCAGGGTCTTGCCAATAATCTTCCAATTATTATGAAGATCTTTATTACTTGATTGAGAAAATTGTTGTTGCTCATAAGCCTGTTCAGAGAAACAGAAATAAATAGGATTCTAAATCCTGTTTGATTTCTAATGAAAACCAAATTGATGGGCTGGTCCAGGGTTACAGGACCAAGAACATTCTCCCACCCAGTTGGAAGTATGAATAGCCTTTGTTCTGAATGCATAAATTTTGACTTATTTGCCAAAGTAATAAAATCACATGCAACTGAAAAAAAAAGTCCATCAGTGAGATTTGCGGGTCATGTAACCAACAAGATGGTAGATTAGTTTACTGAATGGGGCCGGGGGTGGGGGGGGTGTGACGTGATCAAATCTGAACTTTAGAAAAATCACTTTGAAAGTTGAGTGGAGGGAAGAGTTTATGGCCAAACAAGAGACAGAGAGGATCACAGGAGGTGAAACGGATAATTTTGAGGATATGAAATTAAAAAAGGTTTTGCACAAGACAAACTAATATAGACAAAATTAGAAGGAAAACAGGAAAGTGAGGGGGAAATTCTCCAGCAAATTCCTCTGATAAAGGTCTCATCTCTCAAATATGTAGGGAAGTAAGTCAAATTTATAAAAAATATGAGCCATTCCCCAATTGAGACATGGCCAAGAGATATCAATAAGTGGTTTTTAGAAGAAATCAAAGCTTTCCAGAATGACATGAAAAAATGCTTTAAATCACTACTGATTAGGGAAATACATATCAAAACAACTCTTGAGATACCACCTCACACCTATCCGATTGGCTAACATGACAGGAAAAGTAAATGACAAATGCTGGAGGGGATGTGGAAAAATTGGAACCCTAATGCATTGTTAGTGGAGTTGTGAACTGGTTCAGCCAATCTAGAGAACAATTTGGAACTATGCCCAAAGGGCTATAAAACCGTGCATACCCTTTGACCCAGCAATAACACTACTAGATCTCCCAAAGAGATCAAAGAAAAAGGAAAAGGACTCACATGTACAAAAATATTTATAACACCTCTTTTTGTGGTGTCAAAGAATTGGAAATTGAGAGGGTGCCCATTAATTGGGGGATGATTGAACAAGTTGTGGTATATGATTGTGATGGAATACTATTGTGCTATAAGAAATAGCATAGGGGATGGTTTCAGTGATGGGTAACTGGCTAAGTCTGGAGGGTGGGTCAAGATAGGCCTCTCTGTGCCTATGACCTGTTGTCATTGTCCTAGTTTTCAAGATTGTGTTTTGTCACTGGTGCCTCTCCTATGCCTTCTGCCAAGCAAAAATCACTCTAACCCTTCCCAAAGAAGTGAGGTCTGTGATACTTGGCCTCTCTATCAACCCGAGGCTATTAGATGATTTTTTTCCCTCTAGAAACACAAAACACTATGAATGGGGACTCAGGATTTCAGGCCTGTATATGAACTTTGAGAAGCTTGGCATTACAGCAAAGGGCTACTGATATCCTGGAGGACTATAGGAAAGAGCTTTCCTATGGGAAACTTCGCTGTTTCTAGGCAGAAACATGGAAAAAGCACCTGCTCAACTTGGAATAATCAATGTTACCTGTTAAGATGTTACTTGTTCGGGGGCAGCTAGGTGGTACAGTGGATAGAGCACTGGCCCTGAATTCAGAAGGACCTGAGTTCAAATCCGGCCTCAGACACATAACACTTACTAGCTGTGTGACCCTGGGCAAGTCACTTAACCCCATTGCCTAACCAAAAAGAAAAAAGATGTTACTTGTTCCCAGACTCTTCCAATCATAGCTCCATCACTATGCTCTGCTAATCCAGCCTTATGGACCATCATTGATGTGCCAATTTTGGATTCCTTTGTTTATCTCGTCTGCTGCCTTTGTGTGATTTTTTTTGTTTCTCTAAAGAATATAAGAAGGTTTAGCCCTGCACAATTTGGCCAGGAAATTTCTTGATGTCCCTAAGACGCTGTGTTTGTGTTTGAAATGCATCTTCCCTTATAGCCGAAGTAATAAAAAATGCTTTGGGTCAAACTACAAAATGCAGAGTAATAAATTAGTTCTTCAATCCACTTAATAGAGGGGAAATCAGCAGTCTAGGAGCCTTCCTTAGCCAGGAGTGGTTTAGTGGCAACTAGCCTCCCTTCTCCCTTCTCAGGATAAGGTGTGCCCAATAGATTGGGTGCACTGGCCTGCCCTCACCAGGCTCACATGACTCATGCCTGGCTTATAGGAGATTGTCCTGGTTGGCAGTGAGCAGCAATTCTTTGAAAGAATATATTTGAGGGGCAGGTAGGTGGTGCAGTGGATAGAGCAGTGGCCCTGGAGTTAGGACGACTTGAGTTCACATGCGGCCTCAGACACTAGCTGTATGACCCTGAGCAAGTCACTTAACCCCCATTGCCTCCAAAAAAAAAAAGCATTCATTTGAAATAATCGCTACAACCAAAACAACCCTTTATAACCAAATACTTTTATCACCTACGTCCAAGAGGCATAAAGAATGGGGAAGAGGATCAGAAGGAGGTCCTGGTCAGCGCTTCTGCGAGGGACGTGTAGTGACAAAGCTGGATCTGAACGTCCACTGTCAGGGGATCCGGCTGGTAATCGGGTTCTTCAAACAACAGATTCTCTTTCTTTTTATCTGAGAACAAAAGATAAGCACGTTAGTTATTAATCATTCCCTCCCACCGGCTGCAGAACTCACTCTCTAAATACATCTAGGGAAACGGTCACCATATACTCTTGGTCCAAAAAGTTCACTTGGTTTTTACCCAGTGGGGAGTAAATTAGGGAAAACTGTTAACCCCAGTGGTTATACAGCCAGAGGACATAACCAAGCTAAGGAGGATTTAGAATAATTCAAAGATGGTTAGTTGCTAATGCAAGGTGGATTAAGTGCAGGGTTCATCCCTACCTTTCTGAGGTTTGCTTTGGTCCTCCTCCAAATATCAGTCAGTCAATCAATCAATACTCATTTATCAAGCATCTACCATGCACCAGGCACTGTGCTAAGTGCTAGGGATACAGAGGGAGGTAAAAGACAGCCCCTGCTCTCAAGGTGCTCACAGTCTAATGAAGGAAGACAACATGTAAACAACTATATACATACAAGATGCGTACAAGGTGAATGATATCGGAGGGAAAGCACTGGCTGATAGGGGGACTGGGAAAAGATTCTTGCAGAAGGTGGCATTTTAGATGGGCCATGAGGAAACCAGGGAAGCCAAGAGGCAGAGATGGGGCACAGACTGTGAGAATTCAGTCTGGAGATGGAGCACCATGTGGGAGGAACGGCAAAGAGACCAGAATCCCTGGACTGTAGAGGACGTGGTGGGGACTAAGGTATGAGCAGAACTGGAAAGGCAGGAAGGGGCTGGGGTATACTGGAGTTTACCGGATAGGGAGAGGGGGTGACTTTATCAGACCTGTACTTTAGGAAGGGTAATTTAACATTGGGGTGGAGCGTGGACTCTGGTGGGGAGAGATTTGTGGAAGGGAGACCAGCAGGTGATGAACACCTGTGTCAGAGAGGGCAGATAAAACGGATGCTGTGAAGGCAGAATTGGCTGGCCTTGGCAACAGATTGGACACGGGGATGAGAAAGAGTGAGGATGACACATGGGTTGTGAGTCTGGGTGACTGGGAGGATAATGAGAAGTCAGGAAGAGGAGAGAGTTTGGGGGGGACAAGATAAGTTCCACTGTAGATATGTCGAGTTTAAGACATCTACAGGACAACCGGTTCAAGATGTTCCAGGTACCTCTGAAACTTCTATCCATTGTGCCAAGTTCTACCGTCTGGGGCAAAGAACTAGTCCACTCATCCTTCACATGGCCTCCCTTCAGGTACTCAAAAACAAATATCTTGTTTCCCTTAAACCTTCTCTTCTCTAGGATAAACATCCTCATTACCTTTAACGGTTCCTTGTTATGTCATGGTCTCTGGAATGCAATTTAATTCACCATTTATTTAGGTGACTCCAAGATTTATATATCTAGCCCTCGTCTTTCTCCTGAATGCCAGTCCCACTTTACCAACTTTCTATTAGACACTTCAAACCTAGATGTTCCATAGAAATCTCAATCTCAGAATTCACTATGTTTGAGATATGTTTAATATGATTATATGCGTACAGCCTATATCATATTGCTTACCATCTTGGGGAGTGGGAAGGCTGGGAGGGAGAGAGAAAAAAATTGGGAACTTAAAATCTTATAAAAGTGAATGTTGAAAACTAATAAAGAAAGAAAGAATTCATTATGTTTCCCCCAAAAATCCATCCCTATTCCAAACCTTTATGTTCCCAATGATGGCCCTACTACCCTCCCAATCATGTAAATTCAGAATATGGGGTCATCCTCAACTCCTCATTCTCACTGACCTAACACACCCAACTCATTGTCAAATGTCATTTGTACCTTCATGACATACTAGTATTTATCTTCCCTCAAGTAAAAGTCCTCTGTTTGGCATTTAAAACCCTTTATAACCTGACCTCATTCTACTTTCCAGTCTCATACTTTCCTCCTCTCTAACCTCATCTAGTCCAATGGTGTCAAATTCAAATAGAAACAGATCCCCTCAGGCCACATACTGACTTAGAAAACCACAGATCAACATCCTCTATGTTGTAATGTATTTTCATTAATTTTGTCGAACATTTCCCAATTACATTTTTATCTGGTTCTGGCCTGCACTCAGGACTCTGGGACCATGAGTTCTGATCTAGTCCAATACTCTCATTTTATAGATAAAGAAATTCAAGACAGGAGACATTAATCAAGTTGCCCAAGGTCACAAAATGGTAAGCATTAGAGATGAGATTTGAACCCAGGTCTGCTTAGTTTTCTATCCATTTAAAACAGATGCCCTCTGTAAAGTGGATAGAGGACTGGCCTTGGAATTGTGAAGCCCTGAGTTCAAGGTCCAGCTTTGACACATGCTAGTTGCATGACCACAGACAATTCACTGAACCTTTAAGCAGACCAGACAACTCTCTAAGACTGGCACTGCAGATCAGGGGCTGATCTGCATGGCCAGAGGGAGTTTCCTGGGCTTGAGCAGGCAACAGATTACAAAGAATGATGAAGGAGAAGCAATGCAAAGGATGTCATCAGAGAAGTCTATGTTGGAAAAAGATAGACTGGTCATATGGTGAGAGTGAGGGGTAACTGCACGACCACTTGTGAGAACCATTGGTATCCTCCTAATGCAAGACAAAGTGAGGAAGGCGCCAACTTTGGGAATGATATGGGAATGAGTTAGGTGCACACATTCAGGCAGGCACGAACAGGTTGCAATCTTAATTTTTAGAGGGGATATTCACATTGATGACTTTATAGCTCCAATGGAGTATCTGAGAGAAATTTAGAAGCCTTCATTATTTCCTGAGGGTTTCTCCCCTACTCTCAATCACAAAGTAAGCTTCTTGTGGGCATGCACCGTGTCTTAGATTTCTTTACCAGTAGGGCCTGGCACATAGCCAGTGCTCCAGCGATATCTGTTTCTTTGCTCTCATCCCAAACCAATTACCTTTGTCCTTCACCTTTTGTTTTGCACCCTTCTTGTTCTTTGTCCTTTGGTCCTGAAAAAGGGCAAAAAAGGATCTTTTTTGGAATGGTTAAGGCAGAAACCCTGAGGTCTAGCCTTGGCTCTCCCATTTACTAGGTGTGGCATTCATCCCTTCACTTCCTTCTCTGGGCCTCAGTATAGCATATATTTAGTAAAGGTTTGTTGATTTAACCATAGTTGAATTTCCTTTCCACAAAATGAGGGGTTGGATTAGATTTTTTTTGAGGCAATGGGGTTAAGTGACTTGCCCAGGGTCACACAGCTAGTAAGTGTGTGAGGCTGGATTTGAACTCAGGTCCTCCTAGACTCCAGAGCTAGTGCTCTATCCACTGCACCAACTAGCTGCTCCCTGAATTAGATCTTTCAAGGTCTAACATCCTATGTTCCATCACTAACACTTCTGACATTCCATGGTTATAATTCTAGGGTAGCTAGGCCTTGGCTTTCTCCTAATTCCCAATGTCAATCTTTCTTCCTCCTCTGCATCTCTTGAGATGCCTCTTGGAGACTTGGCATCTAAGGTCAATGAAGGACTTTGGATCATGGTGACAATCAATGTGTGTTGTAGGAGCCTGGGAGGGAACATTCATTTTGCTTGTCCAATTCTCTCCCCCGACAGATTCTTTCCTCTATGTAAGTGGGCTTTTTTGGTTAAAATACAAAAGCCAAATCAGACCAGGGGAAGAATAAGCTAGGACAGAACACTGTCTTGTATTTTCATGGTGATGGATAGAGGTCGAGTTTTTATTCCCTGCTGGGTTTGACCCTCCTCTTTAAGGTCGATCGTCAACTAAGGAACATGTCGGGGAAAGCGAGATGAATTGGGGAGCTGGCCGCAGGCTGATGGTGACAGAGCAGGGGATCTCAGAGCGTCAGTGGCCATACCCTTAGATAGGTCATTTTGTCAGTTTCAGCTGTACGGACTGTCCCAAAATTGCACAGAGAGGACACCAGGGTCTCCCCAGACAGCAAGGGCTCCAGGCTGAGCAGCTGACTCCCCAAGACTCGCAGAATGGGGGGATCCTGATGAAATTCCTTAGGTATATCCCTCCTTTTTTTCAACTTCTCCTATGGAGAAAGAATAGAAGGATTAGGTTGAGCAGAGTCTAGAAAGAGTTTGGAGGAGAAGATTGTGTGGGGACACATCCTTGTCTAGCAAAGATGATTTAATATTAGGAAAAGAATTCCTTTAATTTCAATAAAAATAAAATCCTTTGGGTTTATGTGAAATTCTTAAAAGGCCTTTGATAAAAATATATCTATTTGAGTTTAAAATATTTATAAGAGAATTGATGAGAAAAAATTTATTGGAAATGAAGAGCTAATATTCATTAAATGTAAGAGAGAAATGGGGGGACACACTCTGACCCTATCCCATCATCGAATGCCAGGAGATCATGGCCCATTATCACTACCTACCTTCTTTTTTTCCTTTTCTTTTTCCTTTTCTTTTTCTTTTTCCTTTTCCTTTTCTTTCTCTATCCCCTTTTTCTTGTTCTTGTCCTTCTCTTTCTCTTTTTCCTTGTCCTTCTCTTTTTCCTTCTTGTCCTTCCCTTTCTCCTTCTTGTCTTTCTCTTTTTCCTTGTCTTCTTTTTCCTTCTTGTCTTTCTCACCTTTTCCTTTCTTGGTGGTTGGGGGACTTTCCACTGGAGTAGGAAGAATTTGCCAAGAAACTATCTAGGGAAACCAGAGGGATCTCGGATGAATATTCCCTACCTAGACCTCCTCCATCATTCACTCGACTGAGTGGTCTGGGGAATATGGATATCAGCCTTACAGGGGTTTCCTAGGGCACTCAGGGAGACCAAAGGTTCAGTCAGTCTGTCAAGAAACATTTATAAAGTACCTACTATGTGCCAGGCACTGTGTTCAAAAGGCAAAAGCCACCTTCAGGAAGCCCCTTAGTAGGTCATTATGTTGCAGTAAGCAGGAAGGAATCCATTAAGTCAGTTCGAGATCCTCAAGTGTGGCCTTTGACTGAATGCAAACTTCACAGAACAAATCCTTTAATTAAGGTTCCCTATCCCTGCCTTAAGTACATCCCGTCCTGGTGAATAAGGAGTTATCCATTCTCTAGGAGCATCACTAAGGAAAACAGCTTTGTAAGAAGACATGAGGACCATCCCAGGCCTCCTCACCCTACCCCAGAACAACCCTCAGGTACGGCTCAGGATTGGGGACGGTGAAGGTGGGCTCCCTCTGGAAACCACTCACTCCTTATGAGGTGATCATTACCTTTTCCTCCACTATGGTGATGTTGGTTCCCAGCAACAGAAAGGCCTTCAGTGGCACCAGGTCCTTCAGGGTATGCTTCATCTTATAATTATACTCAATAATATCGGTCCAAGGTTTTCGTATCGTGCTAAAGAGAACTGACCTTTGCAGGAGGGGGCAAAGAAAGACATTCAAATAACCATCAAAAATGATGGCTATGCCCATAAACTATGGATTAGTGGAAAAGGGGTGGACAAGCTTTCTCAAAAAAATGTGTATCAACATTTTTTGTTTTATTTTTGATGAGGCAATCAGGGTTAAGTGATTTGCCCAGGCTCACACAGCCAGTAAGTGTCAAGTGTCTGAGGCTACATTTGAACTCAGGTCCTTCTGACTCCAAGGCTAGAGGTCTAGCCACTGCACCACTTAGCTGTCCCCAGACATCTTTTATTTTAACATCACCTTCTTTTTCAAACATTTCTTTCTTCCTTTCCCTTCCCATAGAGCTATCCCTTATTTAAAAAAAAAATTAAAAGAGGAGAAAAAGTTCAGCAAGACAGAACATCATTTTAATCATGCCCATACACCGGGGTTCTGTGTTAAGGAAGGGCAGAGATGCATTTTCTCATCTCCTCTCCGGGACTGAGCGTGGTCATTGTCATTTTACAGAAGCTTCCTGTAACATGTATAAGAAGCATGGAAGAAAAATTCTGCATTTCGCATTTTGGAAACAAGCCTGTCAAAGACAATTTTGTTAATTAAATTATTCTAATTCTAAGAATCTCTGCTTAGAAAGAAAGAAAATCCAAAGGGACAGAAATCCGTCTGGCCTTTGAAAATCTCTTTTTGACCCAAGTCATTCTTGTTTGTTTGATGAATCTATACTATCAACCCAAGTTTAGTCACTTAAGATGGAAAAACATTTTTTCTAAACAATTCAATCCACTCAAGGGTAGAAACAGGGAATAATCTTAATTAGATTAAGATGTTCCTGTTCTATGTCTGATTAGCATCCAAATCTATGTTTCTAGTTTCTAGTTTTTTCTTCTTAAATTTTTACCTGGTTTCCTCACAGAAAATACTTAGGCCTTTGGTAAGAATGATGTAACAAGATTTCAGGACAGTGCATTGTTTCAGATTGATAGTTAAAAAAGAAAAAGAAAAGAAAAAAAAGACTAATGAAGTTTCTCATTAAGGTGGGAACAAGGCCACCAGACTAAAGTTTGGTCCTAATATTTAATTGTTAATATGTAGTTTTAAGAGAGAACAACATAACATAACACTCACTAGATGTGTGACCCTGGGCAAGTCACTTAACCCCAATTGCCTCACCAAAAAAAAAAAAAAAAGAAGACAGAGAGAGAGAACAACATGGTGTGGGGTTGGGGAGCAGAGGAAGGAAACATTAAGCTTTGACAAGTTGTTTTAAGCTCTTTAACTGAAGGCACATTTAAGTATGAGAGGAGATGAGGTCACAAAAACCTTGACAGGAGTGCATCCAGAAGAGAGTGACCAATATTGTCCAAGGCTGCAGAGAGGTCAAGAAGGATGAGGACTGAGAAAAGGCCATTGGATTTGGTGATGAAGAGATAGTGAGTAATTTTGATACTTTTGTTTTGGTTGAATGATGAGGTCAAAAATCAGACTGTAGAAAGATAAGAAGAGAGTGATAGGGAAGGGGAAAGAGGTACTGAATACAGGTGGCCTTCTCAAAGAGGTTAGTCACAAAAAGGAGGTGAGGTAAAGGAGGACAGCTGGTGGGCATGGTCAAATCAAGTGGGGGGAGGTGGCATTGAAACATCAGGAAGATATGGGGGTATTGGGAGGCAGGAGGGAAGCGGTCAGTAGTCAGGGAGAGACTGAAGATTAGTGAGCGTGCAGATGATATAGAGAGGGTGATCTGTTGGACAAGATGGGATGGAAGGGACCCCGAGGCGCAAGCAGAGGTGTTTCTCTGCAAACCTAGAAAGGCTGGGGCAACTAGGTGATGCAGTAGATAGAGCACCGGCCCTGGAGTCAGGAGGACGTGAGTTCCAATCTGGCCTCAGACACTAGCTGTGTGATCCTGGGCAAGTCACTTAACCCCAATTGCCTCCAAAGGAAAAAAAGAAAGGAAGGCCACTTCTCCTGAAACAGTGGTGATGGAGGAGAAAGCAGAGGAAGGCATCTGAATGATGCAAGACTCAGAAGAGGAGGAAAGAGTGACCTCTAATGGTCTCCATTTTGTGTGTGTGTGTGTGTGTGTCTGTGTGTGTGTGTGTGCACGCGTGTGTGTAAAATATAAATTAAGGTCTTCGACTAAGAGAATGGGGAGGAGAACCATGGTAGGTTTGAGGAGGGATGAAAATGTTTGGAAAAGTGGTTCTAGTGAGTGGGATGGAAAGTGTAAAAGGAGTAAGACTGGGAAGTGTTCAACGCACTTGAATTCAATTCAATTCAACCTAGTTGAAATGATATCACATCAATGAGCAGAGGACTCACTCAGCACAGCGCATGAGTAGGAGCAAAGCAGTGATAGAGCAAAGAGCCTTAAGAGAGGAGTAGAGAGGTGAACTGTTCACCAAGGAGTCAAGAGAGTGACGGGAGGAGAGTATAGCTGGTGCTGAGAAAGAATCAGGGGGTGAAGGCATTGGAGGGTGAGGTGAGGTCAAAGAATAGGTTTTAAGATTGCAAGGCAGAGAGAGAGGCGGAATGACAACAGATCATGATTTGATCAAGCAATTTCAGAGTTTAAGAACACACAAGGGGTACATGTGTGGGTGATGGCAAGACCAAAGGTATCTCTGTGGGGAGTGTACTGAGGTGAGCAGAGAAGCAGGTCATGGGAAAAAAGGGAAGAAGGAAGGGAGGAGGGAGGGAGGGAAGGAAGGAAGGAAAGGAGAGAGGGAGGGAAGGAAGGAGGGAGGGAAAGAGGGAAGGAAGGAGGGGGAGGGAAGGAAGGAAGTAGGGAGGTAAGAAGGGAGAGGAGGGATGCAGGGAGGGAAGGAAGGAGGGAAGGAAAAGAGGGAGGGAGGAAGGAAGAAAGGAAGGAGAGGGAAGGAAGGAAGGAGGGAAAGAAGAAAGGAAAAAGGAAGGGAGGAAGGAAGAAAGGAAGGAAGTAGGAAGGGAAGAAGGGAGAGAAGGAGAGAGGCAGGGAGGGAGGGAGGGAAGGAAGGAAGGAGGGAAAGAAGGAGAGAGCGAGGGAAAGATGGAAGGAAAGAGGGAGGGAAGGAAATAAGTATTTATTAAGTGCCTACTGTGCTCCAGGCTCTTTGCCAAACACTTTACAATATTATCTCATTTGATCCTCACACAACCTTGGGAGGGAGGTGCTATTGTTATCTCCATTTCAGGAAACTGAGGCAGGCAACAATTAAGTGACTTGCCCAGGGTGTCTTAGGCTAGATTTGAACTCAGGTCTTCCTGACTCCAGGCCCAGAGCTCTATTCGATGCCTTGGGTGGCAGCCTAGAAGCCAGGGGTTCAGCATCACTGTGGAGTAGGGGCATGCTCATCGGTGAGGAATAAGTTCAATCATTGTCCATAGGGGTTCAGCCTCTACCTTCAGAGGGTCCCAGTGCTCCTCAATCTACCATATGCAGAGCTAGATAAGGAATTTCTTAGAACAGCCATCTGTTATAGTCTATCAGTTTGAAGGTGAGAGAGAGATAAGGGGTCACCACTCAGTGACTCAGTCTGGGCCACTTTAGGCAAATCCTATGCAAATACAGTAAGGAATACCAAATGTGACTCTCTCAAAACCATCCTGTTAGGAATGGGCGGCACCGTGCTCGGCCTTTCCTTTGGAGACCTCTCACAAAGCAGTTCCCTAGTCATTTGAAGCTGGAGCCTGGCTACCTGAGGGTAGGACCCTGACGGAGGACAAAGAAACAATGCCCAGAGGGGGGAAATGAGCAGAGAATCTGATCCCTGAGATTCAGGGGGGAGCCAGGGGATAGCTGTTAACTTGGGATTTACCCCCCAGAAGCTGGGGTAAAGAAAGGACAAATGGTGCTACCTCACCATAAATCTTTATGGTGCAAAATACAACCACCTCTTTGAAGAAGGCAAAAAAGCAGCATTCCCAAAGCATCCTGAAAGACCTCTGGCTTAAAGGGCAGGGGTTGCAGCATTTGGGCATGGGAAATAAAGCTTCCAAAGGAATGAAGATGCTGACTTTGAGGCCTCAGAAGTCTGCCAAGATGCTGAGTTACAGGGAGTGGGACTGAAAAGAGCAAAAGCAGGGGCTGAGCTGAACTGCTAGGGGCAGAAAACAAAGTCAGGGAGCAGCTACCGATCCCAGAAGGGCCTGCCAAGAGCCACTGGAGCAAAGGCCAGGTGGCCCAGACTGAAGGGACTTGAGGGGAGAAAAGTGATGGGAAAAACCATCCCTTGGTTCGGCAGGGCCCTGGCTAGAGCCTCCCTTGGGCAAGGTTGTAAGCCTGAGTGCAGGGGCGGGCAGTGGGCTGCCTGACAAGGAATCTTTCACTTCCCTCTGCCTTCTTTTTAAAGAAAATGCTTTATTGAGGTTTGTGAGCCTGGGTTCTTGTGAATGGGAGCTACTCTTGAGGGAATGCCAGTTACTGAAGTTCCCAGGTACCCCATGGGTGGAACCAATGAGCCAGAGAAGGAAGAGGTCCCCAGAGAATTGAGGCCTTTTGTATTCGGAGGGAGCCGGGGACAGAAATGTACATAACGCCCAGCCTATTCTTTACTAGCTGAGGAGTGGCTAATTGAAGATGGGAAATGAGGACTGGGCAGGCTGGCAGGGACATCACCTGGACAGGAGGCTGCTTTTTTTGTGAAGAATTTCAATGGAAATGCAAGGGGAAGAAATTTCCGTGTGTGTGTGTGTGTGTGTGTGTGTACGTGCACACTCAACTAACAGTCTGTTGGAGAAATCTGTCCTTACACTGAGGAGGAAAGCGTTGTTCCCCAGAGGAATGGGGACAGAGGTAGCTGGCTCTCTGAGGACCAGAGAGAGTTTAGCATTACTCCTAGAGTGACCTCTAGTCTTGTATAGTGGGTGTAACCTCAGGGGATGATCGGTGGGTTGACAGCAATCAGATCTGGTTATTGAATAGCACCAGGACTCTGATCATCAGTACCCCAGCGGTTAAACAGAACTAGTGGGAGTTCATGGTTTCACATATAATCATTTTTATTATTGTTTATGAATCTGAATTTTTTTGTTGATGCCAGAAAAAAATTTAAAAATAAAAGACTGGGTTTACTCTGCCTAGAATTAGACTCATATACTTGATAAAAAATATTCAACAACAAAAGAACTTTCTGGTTAAAAATCCTCAGCAAACTAGAAAATATAATTAGCTCCAAACCAGCCACCATTCCCTCCTTCCTTGATTATTCTGGCTAACAGACAGTTGATACTGGGAAGAGGACAGTGAATAGTCTGGGTAAGGAGCGATCAGGAATATAATCCTACTCTAGAATACTGAGGCCCACGGCTTGGCCTTGCAAACCAATATCTAGGGTAGCAGTTCTTCACCTTTCTGGGGAAGGTTAAAGTTACAGTTTATAAGACTGCTTTGGAAGTCTGGTGAAGCTTACAGACCTTTTCTCAGAATAATATTTTAATAAAAATAATAACTGATGGAAATACTAATTATAGTAAGAGGTTAGTGAAAATAAAGATGCAAATTTTTTTCCCCTTCCTCCTGGGCTTATTCAGACCTCAATGACCCCAGCAGTTTCCATCCTTACCCTGGGCCTGGGTTGAGCCGGGGATCTGCTTCAGTTTCACCATTGGCCTCCCTGGAAAGCATGGTTGACAGTAGCGGGGTTTCGTGGAGTTTGTTAACCTGCCAGGAGACATACAAAGATGACCAGTGTGCCCTGTTGAAGAGAGGTTTTACCCAATGCAATTGAAACGAGACATCCTCGCCAGGGCCTGGAGTCAGGAAGAGTTATCTTCCCCAAGTTCAAATCTGGTCTCAGATACTTATTAGCTGTGTGACCCTGGGCAAGTCATGTAACTCTTCCTGTTGGCCTCAGTTTCATCATCTGTAAAATGAGATGGAGAAGGAAATGGCAAAACCACTCCAGTATCTCTGCCAAGAAAATCCCAAGTCGGGTCGTGGAAAGTTGGACACGACTGAACAGCAGCAAAAACCCTGGATTAAATAAGCAAATTACAAAGTTCAATGTTGAATTAATGACCTGAAGGTGAGCAGGGTCCTAGCACTCTTACATCAATGAGTTCCTCTTATTGGGGGTGACTTAGGCATAACCAGGTTAATGCTAAAGGTTTATGGCAAAACTTGACCCATATCATCAGGGGCTTCTGTGGGGAATCCATAGCCCAGAGGATGACTGATTGCTAGGGAGCTTAGGAGATAAACCGAGGGCCAGCTGGTCTACCATCCACCATGCTGGTTGCTACAGGAATGTCTAATGGGGCCACAAGTCAAAGGAGCCCCTGCATGTTAACCCCTTCTCTGGTTTCCATTAGGGAAGTCACCTAACTGCAAAGGCCTCTAAGGGAAAAGAAGACCAGGCTGCCCATCTAAAGAAGGAGATTTGGGGCTGGGGGGCTGAGCTACTGTTGTTCAGTCATGTTTGACTCTTCCTGATCCTGGGGATCATACAGTTCATGGGGTTTTCTTGGCAAAGATACTGGAGTGGTTTACCATTTCCTTCTCCGGCAGATTAAGGCAAACAGGTTAAGTGACTTTCCCAGGGTCACACAGCTAGTGAGTGTCTGAGACCAGATTTGAACTCAGGTCTTCCTAGATCCAAGCCCAGTACTCTATCCTCTCAGCCACCTAGCTTGGGGAGCAGGGCTTAAGTAGTGTTTCCCTCCCTTCCCCTCTATGCCCCCCACTCTCTAGAGAAGGACCCTCACCTACCTCTTCCGTATTACTAGCATACTCCTTCCCAGTGTCCTCTTCATCCTCGACAAAATTATACGTCACATAGTAGCTATAAACAATATAAGGGCCTTCAATCGTTGGTTCTGGGTCCAAGACAGAGGAATCCAAAACACCTGTGACATTCTTCATAGTCACTATTAAATGGGCTTCTTCTTCTGCAAATCCTGCAATGGGGAGGTGGGTGTCAGTCCACAAAAATCTGGGGATGGAGGTATCCGCGTGGTGCCAGGGAAGTGACTGGGAGAGGTAGGAAAGGGATGATTCTTCCATCACCTATCCCCCAACATGAGCCCTGACCTTGGGAAGGCTCATGTAGCTTGGGGCACTGGCCACAAGGGGGTAGTCTTTAGTCGGCAAAAAACCTACCAAGAGCCAAGGAAGGTTTTAGTTTAAAGCGCTATTTTCTGGGCTGCGGGTGGCTCAGACAGCTCCCACCAAAAGGAGACCTGATCACAAGGATAAAAACCGGGAGTCCCTTCTGGCTGTAGAAGCGGGAGACTTCCCTCGGCCTGCCGAGGTAGAAAGCAGTGCTCGAGGTGGATGGGGCAGGCAGGATGCGGGATGGGAGATGGGAGATAAGATGCAGGGTGTGACCAGCCAGAAAAGTGATCAAACAAGACTATGCATTGAAACCTCCACCGAGGACTTCCCTGTGCGCCTTCACAAAGCACCCCCAATTAACCTGACATTCCAGAACAACTCTTCCCCTCCCCTCTCCTCTTCTGGTTTACCTGTGTAATAAAGGCACCTCCGACGGTGATGGCCCAGGCATTTTGCAGGCCAGCTTGCTCCTCCCACTCTCTTGTCCCCTTTCTCCTATTCCACAGAATTGTATTGAAACCAGATCTTTAAGGTGGCCAATCGCCTTTGCCTCCTGGGGGAAGCAGGACCGCTCTGCAAGGTTAGAGGAGTACAGCCTGCCGCCTGTGCTCTGTCTCCCAAGGGGAGTAAAGACCACTGAGGCCGTCCCTCAAGGGAGCAAGGCCGCTTGGGTGCATCACCCCAATAAATGCCTTTCTTTAACTTGGACACTAGCCGAGTGAATTCTTTCAGGGCAACAGGAACTGCACGTCTATTCCTCATCATTTCAGGTGATACCCTAACATTTTGGGGTGCACCCTGAACTCATCAGGATTAGATGCAATTTAGCAGGATCTGATCCTGCCAGGGGATTTGCAATAGAGTGGAAAATAATGATGACGATGATGATAAGCATTTATTAATATAAGCTCCTTCAGGCTTGCAAAGCATTTCATAAGTATTATCTCATTTGATCTTCATAAGCACCCTGGAAGGGAGGTGCTATTATCATACTTATATTTATAGATAGGGAAACTGAGGCAAACAGAGGTTAAGCGATTGCTTACTGTCACCTAGCCGAGGTCTGGAGCTGAATTTGCACTCAGATCTTCCTGACTCATCTACTGTGCCAACTAACTGCCTCGACCTCTAAATTACAGGCAAAGTGTTTAGAGAGAAAGAGGAGTATCTACCGCATTCCCTCCTCCACCTTACCTAGTTTGCAGCTGAGCCCCTGAAACAGGTGCCTCTCTTCTGGGGAGACGCTGATGTCATCCAACACATAGAGCTGGGGCAGGCAGTCGATGGTGTAGCCCCGGTAATGGGGCACCAGAGACAGAGGGTTTCCCTGTAGAACCAGCAGCCTCAGCTGGGGCAGAGTATACAGGCCAGCCATGATGTAATGCAACCCAGTCAGGTCATTGTAGCCTAGGTCCAGGGAGACCAGGTTAGGCCTAGAAGGTGAAACAGTCCAGGGCCAATCCACTCAGTGAGGCTGGCTGACATGGCCCAGCACACCCAGAGCTCTCTCTAGGAATTCTGGCGCCCAGTCAGCCAGTGCTCCCTCTACTCAATGTGAACTCATATTCCTGCTAACCATATGCTAAGTTCAGTAATTTCTAGTTACAGGAGTGCACGTGATATCAATGTGTACGTATAGCAAATTTCAAAACTGCAGCAACTCTAAAAACCACTGATTTAAAATTTTTAATCCAATAGGAATCAAACCCCTCAATGCAGACCCTGTTTTCCATAGTCTTTGTGTCCCTTGGGCCTATAGGATTGGACTAAAATTGCGAGCCCAAAACCCTGCCCATCCCACCTTAACTTGGATCATCTCTTGTTCACTTGTATCTCTAGCTAACGTCCTCTCCTGCTGTGGGCTATGGTCCCTACCTCTCCACCAATCAATCAACCCACAGGTGACTGTTGGCACTTACTTGGGGCAGGTCTTATGGCAAGTGCTGGACCTACAAGGCCTGAATGAAATCCTGCCTAATCTGCAAAGCACAAGTGATCTTGTACCACTAGGTTGGCATTTAGCATGTCATCCCTCTGTTCATAAATCATCTTTATAAGCATATGCCCCATGTCCCCAGAAATGCTATAAACCATAGCAATCATCTGATCTCATCCCCTTATTTTTATAGGCAAGAAAAGCCCAGAGAGGGGAAGGTTACCTGCCCAAGGTGACATTAATAGTAGCAGAGAGACCCTCAGACTCCAAGCATGGCGCTGCTGTTCCACCCTCAGGGCTAACTCTGGCCTCTCCAGACCAGGTGCACAAATGCCAAACCCTTCCGTGCGGGCCCCACACCTTCTCCAGCCCTGGCACATACTCAATAAGTATTTGTTGGCTGATTGAAAAAAACAAAAACAAAAACCAGAGAAGAGTACTAACGAGGACAAGAGGAAAACTGAATGTTGGACCTGGAGTCAGGAAGACCTGGGTCTAAATCTAATCCCAGACACTTATTAGCTGTGTGACCTTGGGCAAGTCACTCAACCTCTGCCAGCTTCAGTTTCTTCATCTTAAAATGGGTCTAATAATGGCACCCACCTCCCAGGGTGGTTGTGAGAGTATGTAAAACACTTTGCAGACCTTTAAACCGCTGTGTCAGCATTAACTACCCTAGCAGTACGTCAAATCTCTGGGAGCCTTTGTTCATCTGTAAATTGGCCCCGTCTGGCTCTAAGGCTTATGCTTCTCCTACCCACACCACAAAGTCTGGAGAAGTAAGCAGGTGAGGTTGCTGCCCACGACAGCAGCTTCAACCACCTTCTCTAAGCTAAAACGACCAAAGTCCTCTCTGGCAAGAGGTCAGTCAAGAAGAATATATCGGAGAGTCAAGAGTGTTAGTTTCTCAAGGGCTGAGCCTAGGGACTTGGCAAAGAAGAGGACAAAGAGAGATAAGGATGGGCAGAGGGTGGATTTTCCCACTGACACAAACTAAAAATGAAACAGATTTTAGCTCCAAGTACCAGAGCAAAAAAACCCAACCCAAACCACCCCCCACCAAAAAAAACAAAAAAAAAACCCAAACTTCTCCACCGGTAACTTATCTCTTTACAATCACACTAAATAGTAACAATTTCCCACAGAATAAACTTCCTCACTCAAATCTTTCCTTCCCTTTGACGACATGTCCTCTTGTATGACATTCTCAGAGCCTGGTCTATGAGGGCACAGGAACAATCAGTCACAGGGGTCACACTCTTCCAAAGACCAGGAAAAAGCAGGGGGCAAATGTACATGTGAGATATATGTTCCATTTATTAAGCTTTGAAGCAATGCGTATAGGTGGATCTCAAAAGTGAATTATCTCTGGCTAACCCTCTCTGTTAACCAGACTGCCCAATGGAGGTTTCTTTCCTTAGCAATTTTGTCAAGGCCCTCCTGGGTAAATAAATGTCAGCAGAAAAAGGGGAGGAGGTCAGAAGTTATGGTCAAAGAGTGGGATTTGGGATCACTTGCAGTTTGCACTGATCAATGTTTTTCTTCTCTTCTAAGAGCTTGGAAATTCAGTTCAACAGGCCTTTACTGAACATAGAGACTGGCCTTCCAAGGTCAACCTACCCTAAAAAGATACTTGCCCTGTCACCTTTTCGATAATTTAGAATTGCAATTTATTTGAATATGGGAGAGGGAAAAACAGTGGTCTTAGACACTGGAAATTCTACCTAACGTGAGGCATCATAATTGCATTATTTGGAGAATGCTTGGCAAGGTTCCCTTCGATAGCCTTCCACCCCCATGCCCTGGGATTTCCGATTTTCCATGGCTGACCCGCCAAATAGATTATAAATAAGAGCTGACTCTGCGCATCACAACCATGAAAGTTTCCCTCATTTGGTGGGTTGGATGAGAAACAAAAATTTGAAGTCTGTAGCCATAAGCCGAGAAGTGGCAATAAAAAGACCAAAATCAAACTGTTTTATCCACCAAGAAACAACAATGTCGGATGTTTAATCTCTCCCCTTCCCCCCCCCACCTCCCAATTAAGAGATCTTCAATTACCAGTAATTGGCTGTGATATATTGGCTTTCCAGGAAGCCAATAAGTTTGTTGTGGCCCATGCCCAAATGCTGGAGGGCCGGAGGGGGGTGAGAGCACAAACACTGGATACTGGTCATTTCATTTCCATAGAGCTCCAGAACCTAAGTGAGGAGAACATCACAGAGGCTGTGACTAGAAGGAAAAACAAACCCAGAAATACCTTCCTTCCTTCCTTCTTTGGAAACCCATAGAACTCAGGAAGGAAAGTTTTTTTTTTTCTTTCTAATAGTATTTTATTTTTCCCCTGGTTACATGTGAAGAAAATTTTTAGCATTCATTTTTATAAGATTTTGAGCTCCAAATTTTCTTCCCTCCCTTCCTTCCCCTCTTCTGAAAATGGTAGGCAGTTTGATATAGTTTATACATATGCTATCATGTAAAAATATTTCCGTATAAGTCCTTTGTATTTGTCTTGGATCATTGTGTTGCTGAGAAGAGCTGAGTCATTCAGAGTTGATCCTCACACAATGTTGCTGATACTGTGTACAATGTTCTCCTGGTTCTGCTCATTTCACTTTGCATCAGTTCATGTAAGTCTTTCCAGGTTTTTCGGAAATCTGCCTGTTCATCATTTCTTCTTGCACAACAGTATTCCATCACATTCACATACCACAGTTTGTTCAGCTATTCCCCAGTTGATGGGCATCCCCTCAATTTCCACTACACACATACACATGTGTGTATGTAGGTATGTATGTGTGTACATATATATATATATATATTATATATATATATATAATGTTTCAATCTGTATTTAGACACCATCAGTTCTTTCTCTAGGGATGGACAGCATTTCTAATGCTAAGTCCTTCAGAGTTGTCTTGGATCTTTGTATCACTGACAATAGCTAAGTCATTCACAGCTGATCATCTTGCAATATTGCTGTTACTTTGTACACAGTACATTTTTCACTTTGCAACAGCCCATGCAGGTCTTCCCGGGTTTTTCTGAAGTCCTTCTGCTCATCTTTTCTTATGGAACAATAGTATTCCATTACATTCATATACCACAACTTGTTCAGCCATTCCCCAATTGATGGGCATCCTCTCAATTTCCAATTCTTTGCCACCACAAAAAGAGCTGCTATTAATATTTTTGCACATGTAGGTTCTTTCTCCTTTTTTATGATTTCTTTGGGAGGGAAGGAAAGTTTTATTAAGATGGTCACACCATCCTGATCCATTTATACTATTGTGGCATTGCACTAGGAATTTGCTGGCCCTGGGGACTGCTGATCCATCTGGACATCCTGCTGAGAGGGCACTCAGTGCTGGACTGGTCCCCAATGCCTGATGATTTGCTGACTGAGGCCCAGAAGATCCTTCTGGAGAAGGAACATTTTCCACCATGATGGTCTGTAAGAGTTGTGGAACTGGCCCCTCTTTTGAGACCCTCTCCTTTGGTGAAGATTTTTCCTCCCTTGAACTTTAGGAGGTGGGGTCTTTTCCCCTATCTTCAACCCCACCATGTCTTCTCTAGACTTCATAGTTCCCCTCATCCCCCATCCTCAGCACCTAGGGTAGTTCTCTATAAATAATAGTAGCTTAATAAGTGTTTATTAAATAAATGAATGTATCCTAACTCCTCTGTAGCAAATTTCATTGGTCAGATGAGGAGGGGGACATTGTGGAGAAAGCTAATAGAAATTTGGGAAGAAAATCTCCCTGTAGCAGGTTTAGAAGTTTGCTTTCATATTTGAAGGAAAATAAAAACTGGGAGTGGAGGTGGGGATCACACATTTGTGGATTTGAGATGAGGCGGATCTCCAGAAGAGTCAAAGGGCAAAAGGGGTGGCAGGCATTTAGGAAGGCCTTTGAAGTGGTAAGTAGAGGATGGGTGGGCTCTGCTTCCCTCCTCGAAACCCCTCCACCAGGGTCTGGCTCAGCAATCACTCAGCAGGCCACAGAACGGCATTCCTCATTCCCTCTTGCCACCAATGCCAAATATTCTCTGGATTCAGCCCCCAAACTTAAACCTGGGAATGTCTTTTAAAAAGCTCCCTTCTAGGTTCGGGTTTCCTCCTTGCTCCCATTTTAAAAGGCCCAGGATGCCCCACTGGCAGTTTGCATTCAGCCCAATGGTGCTGGCCATACCCCTCAGCACGTCTGGGGCACAGCCTTCACAGCTCTGACTGAAAGACCCGGAATGTTGGCCACTAGTTACCTTCAGAGTTGGGGGCAAGTTCATGGGGTCCACCGTCCTGATTCGGTTGGCACTCAGTATCAGCTCTTCAAGCTTAAAAAACTTCAGTAGGTCCTCATCAATTAGGGTGACCTGGAAGATATGGGAGGGCAAGTTGTGTTCCCAAAACGCAAGCCAGGACCATAATAATGACTCTACTTTAGGCAAAACAACATTCTTGTTCATCTAAATGGAGCTAGGAACATGTTGAAGAAATTTCACAGAGCTTTTAACGCTTCCTGGCATAAAAATCCATCCTTTCAAATAAATTCTCCCAGTTTTGACTGTGTATGACTGAATCTTGGAATGCTACAAACTCTAAAAAAAAAACCAAAGAAGCCAGTGATGCCATGGTTGACAAGAGACACATGGAGGATGAAATTCGGCTATAGTATATTTCCAGGGATAACCAACATATAAGAAGAGGTACAAGAAACATGATTCAGGAAATGTAGGATCTGAAAAGATGATGGGAGGGGTGCTGTAGTAACAGCAAGGGGCCACCCAATGGAGAGCCCTAATGTTAGACTGGTACCCACAAAATGCCAAACAGCATAGAAGGCCTTCAACACAATGGTAGATCCTCGAGGACAGGGGTTCTTAACTTGCAGGTCCGAGGAATATCTTTTTTTAAAAAATATTTTGACAACTGTATTTCAATATAATTTGTTTCCTTTGTAATCTTATGTGTCTTATTTTATGTATTTAAAAACATGATTCTGAGAAGGGGTCCATGGGGACTATGACACACTATAGGTTACAAAGTATTACTCTAGGTTCTATGGGAAAACAGATACAAGAACTTCCTAGGACAAGAATATACAGAAGAGTTGTGACCTATACTGGTGGAGAGAATCCCATCATCCATGAGACCACTGGAGGGGTCATGAAGGAACCATTTTGTGCGATGCAAAGGTCTCTGCAACAGTGAGGTTCAAGCTCTGACTCACACACACAGTAACTCACTGTAGAACCTTGGGTAAGTCTTCCCATTTATTTGGACCTCAGTTTCCCCATTTGTAAAAAGAGAAAGTTGGACTAGATTCCCTCTAATCCAGATCTCCCAAGTTCACTATAAAGGCAGAATTAGAACTTGGTGGTTCTAGGCTTTCCGGATTCTTGTTCCTCTATTTCCCCCCTCTTTGTCCTTCATCTCACCGATAATTTATGGAAGGAGGACTGCTCCCCCGCCCCTTTCTAATATTAACCTCTGTCTCCTGATGCCTTTCCCTGTCTCCAGCGCTTACCCCCTTGTTCACCACTCGCAGGGATGTGAAATAGGAGAATAAGAAGGCGTTGTCAATGACGAGGGGGTTCTGGATGGCGAGCTCTCTCAGATATTGGTCTTCCATGGTTGAATCCTTGTGTTGAGCCCAGGGAGACTCTGCACTTCGTACCAGCCTCAACAGGCTTTCCACAGCCTCCTCTTCAGGGGACACTTTATCTGGCATTTTAGGGATCCCACCTTTCCAGGATTTCAAGTTTTTACGGGAAAAGCGGGTTCTGTTCTGAAGTAGGAAGAGGAGAGTTCATATAAGTTTAAACTTGCATTCGACAAGTATTCATTCATCTAACAAGTATTTCCTGGGAGCCTATTGTAGGAAAAGCCTTATGCTAGGCACAATAATATGGTTCCTGCCCTTAGGGAGCTTAAAGTCTAGGAAGTAAGAAAGCCACATTCCTAAATGACTCTAAATAAAAAGCCAGAGGACTTCAACTTAGGTAAAGAGGGTTTCTTTCTAGAGAGACCAGGGAAGAGATATTTGAGTAGATGCTTGAAGTAGACCTAAGTAGGTGAGTAGAGAATGGGCGATGATAAGGGGGTGTTGGGCTTACAGATGAAGGAAACAACATGAGCTAGGACAGGAAAGCAGAGGACCCATTCAAGAAACAGCAGGTAAGGCATTTTGACTGGATTACAAAACATATTGGGTGATAGCTTGAGATGAAGGTAGAAAGGGGGGCTGAGGCCAGGCCTTGAAGGTTAAACAGAAGAGTATGAATTCCATTCTAATCAAAGGCAAGGAAATGCTGTCATCCAGGGGTTACCTGAGGAAGATGAATAGGGCAACAGTATACAGGAGGTATTGTAGTAGGGGAAGATCAGAGAGCTCTAGATAATTCAATTAGACAACAGCAAATATTTATTAAGCACCTATGAAAGCATTGCAAGAGCAAAATGAATCAGTCCCTGGGGTTGAGGAATTTACATTCTCCTGGAGGAATATAACATACAGGATCTAGAAAAGTAAATACTGAGCAATATCAGAAGGGAGGTAGCATAGTGACTGAAGGTGCCAGGAAAGGCTTCCTATTGGAGGTGATACCCGAATAGAGCTTTGAAGGAAGTTAGGGATTTTATGAAGCAGAGGTGAAGAGGGAGAGAGTGAATCCTAGATACAGAAGAGGGAACGTCCTGGGCTTGAAGAATGGCAAAAGGGAAGAGAGCAAGTTTGCCTGGGAAGTAAGTGCATGGGAGCCGATTGGCAACAGGCTTGAAATGCCAGGTTGAGAAACCCGTCCTAGAGGCAACAAACCACTGACCAAACAATTTCTTTGTTTGTTTTTTGAGACTGGGTTTCCCTGTCGCACCCAGGTTGAAGCCCCAAAGGCCACTCCCAGGCCCCATCCCACTACTGATGTGGGAAGAGTTAAGGGACTCTTCAGGTTTCAAACCCAGGTGACTGGACCAGTGTGGCAGCAATTAAAATAAAAAAGGAAGGGATGGATTTGAGAGTTATTTCAAAAGAAGGATTGACAAAAAATAGCTAATGATAGCATGTGGAGCACCTGGAAGAAGGAGAAGTCCATGGTTTCACGCCTACTACCATTAGCAGAAAGAAACAAGTTGGGAGTCCATATATAGCTGCATTGTTCAGTCGTTTTTTAGTCATGTCTGACTTTTTATGACCGCATTTGGGGTTTTCTTGGCAAAGATATTGAAGTAATTTGCCATTTCCTTCTCCAGCTCATTTTACAGATGAGGAAAGTGAGGCAAACTGGGTTAAGTGACTTGTCAAGGGTCACACAGCTAATAAATGTCTGAGGCCAGATCTGAACCTACAGCACTCTATCCACTGCACCACCCAGCTGCCCCTGTAGCTGTTAATTATTTCAAATAGTCAACTGAAAATGAGAAATGTAGTTCTATGATCTCCATCTTATTTATCTTTGTATTTCTGTCAATGCTTGGCACACAGTAAGGGCTTAATAAATGCCTGCTTATTGATTATTTCTGTTGGTACTTAATCATAGGTTCTCAATAAATGTTTGTTAAATTAAATATATAGATTCCCTTCTTTGAAGTGAGTGATCAGAATTATATGTACTACATATATACATATACACATATGTATACACACATACATATATTATTCAGTTGGAATTCAAGAAACTAAACTGAACATTTTAATATTAAAAGTTAAGAATTCTTCACCTTAACCAAGAAATACGGATGAGGTAGATTTTCATATGAAGATTGCTACAGAATTTGGTTTTCTTATTAAAAACAACTGTTTGCAATAGCAGCCTGCCAGTACTTGTCTCTAAAGATTATCTGGAGATGAAGACTTTCCTATCATCGGTGCAGAATTTTATCTGAGCATTTTGTAGGTAGTTTACAAAATGTAACAAGTAAAATAGGACAATTAAGAAAAAAAAACTGAGAAAAGCATTCTTAGCAGCACTTTGTGGTAGCAAAGAACTAAATACAAGTAGATGCTTATCTATGGGAAATGATTAAACAAGTGATATAGGAATATAATGCAATGTCATTGAGCTATAAAATACAGCATAAGATAAATACAGAAAGCATAGTAAGACATATGAACTAATGAAAAAATTAAGCAAATCAAACCAGGGAAACAATATAAACAATGACTATAACAATGAATAACAAAAGAAATTGAATGGTGTCCAATGATGACCAAGCTTGTTCCTGAAGAAATAAGAAAATGCATCCCCTCTCTTCATTGCAGAGGTGGTGGGCTATGAATGTGGAACATTGCATATACTGTCATAACTATGGTGTTAGTGACTTTTGCTCAATAGCTTTGCTGCAAGGGATAGCTCTCTGAGTAGGAGAAAGTGGAGGGATGTACCTGGAAGAGAAGGTGATACAAAAGCAAAAGATAGCAACAAAATTTAAAAAGAAAATTAGAAGATATATTTTTAATGTATTTGTATATATATGTATATTTTTGTATATATAATGTATATGTGTACAGAATGTTGCTTGCACCATCAGACCACAGGCTGTCAGAGAGTCATTATCCCAGTATTTCATTTCACTGTTTTTCTTTGTTGTAAGGGAGGAGTCTATCAAAAAGTGACTCTGGGGGCAGCTAGGTGGCGCGGTGGATAGAGCACCAGCCCTGAAGTCAGAATGATCTGAGTTCAAATCCCAGGCTCAGGCACTTGACACTTACTAGCTGTGTGACCCTGGGCAAGTCACTTAACCCCATTACCTCCAAAAAAAGTGACTCTGACATTTAAAAAAAGCATCAATAAAAGAAAAAGCTGAAAAAAAAGAATAAAGGATAGATCTTCATAACAGTACCATTTATGGTACTAGAAGCATTGGAAACCCAATAGATGCCCACCAACTGAGAAATAGCTAAGCAAATTGTAGTATATTAACATAATACTATTGTGCCATCAGAAATGACACACATGAAGAATTCCAAGAAGCACAAGGACACGCAGATTAACTGACAGAGTAAAGTAATCAAAACCAAGAGAACAATGCTCACGTTGATGTAAATGGAAAGAATAGCCACAGGAACAAAATGGAACACCACAGGGAATTACAATGACTAAGCCTGGTCTGGTGGAAGAGGTGAGAAAAAGTGCCTCCTCCCTCACACAGATGTGTAGCATCACCTGTTCTGCCAGATGTGGCTGATGTGTTGGCTGGCTTTGTGGAACTGTCTTTTTTCTCCTTTTTTATTCTTTGGCACAAAGGAGAACTTCATGGGTAGGGAAAAGAGGAGGGGTAGATAGAAAAATGAAGTTCATATAAAAACAAAAGAAAACAGTAAAATATGCTTTAAAGAAAATAAGTGGTACTGATTGAGCACCACATGGGAGCCAAGCAATTTGCCAATTACTTGGGAAAATGCCCAAGAATTAAAAGTCACAATTCCCCCTCTTTGGGGAGTTTGCAATTTGGCTGAGAAACGTAAATGTGAAATAACTACAGAATCCACATTAAATTACTACCCCCAAGCTTCATCATGGCATAGCAGCAACCTCAGAATCTCAAAGGTTATACCAGCACAGCCCAATTCTTGGGTAGGAGTCTGTTGACTAACTGTCTGTTTTTTGAGAACCAGTCTAGCTAAATCTGAAGAAGTTCATCATCAGATGGCTGGCTGAAGGGTGATGGATTTTTTTTTTTTGGCCACAGGAGCTGTGGAATGCCATCTACTAAAAAGAGGGTTGCTATCTGCATTGGGAAATCATACACATACACACACACACACACACACACACACACACACACACACACATAGATTTTTGACATATTGGAGTTACTATAGAATGCTTCGGAAGGAACATATGAATGAGCCCATTCCACAGATGGAAAGAGAGATAACTGTCAGTTCCAACTATAAAACTTACAATTTAGAAGTATTCAGCAGACCATGCAGACAGGGTAAGTTTAAGCCTAAGTTTTTCTGAGCCTGCAAAAGAACTGTATAGTGTTGTGGTACCTGGAATCCCCCAATTCTCACCTAGAGGAACTGGGAGCATTTCAAAATTATTTCAATGGACCTTCAAAGAAGCTCTCTGGGGTAGAACCAAGATGGTGCAGTAGCTTTTATGTCACCCCCCAAAAAACTCTTCCAATTAGATCTAGAAAAATATACCTGACTGAATCCTGATGGGGAAATACAGGGGAAAAAAGGTAGCCATTTTTCCAGCCCAGGTCAGCATAATGAGACAGAGAGGTCTGCAGATGCTGGGAACAGGGTCTGGCCAGAAAGCAGCCATGCAGAGCACTTCAGCACCCACCAAGAGGCTCATTACTAGTGAGGAGGGAGGGGTATGTGTGCAAGAAGAGGTCCTAGACCCAGATCCATACCAGGGACCAGAAGTCATCTGGCAACTTTGTCACTTACTATGCAGTTCTAGGTCATAGACCAAGGGTGGACTGTGTTCCCAGGGGTGGTGCTAAGAAGTAAGGAGCAATTATACTCCCTGAGCAGCCTACTGAGAGAAACAAGCAGCAGCAGTGTGGCTCAGACCCCAGGAGCAGAGTGGTGGCTCAGGTCCAGCTTCTAGCCTACTCTGAAACCTGCAGAGGAATAATCAGGGTGGGACTTTCTGACCAGAGGGAACTTAGAGAGCTTCCCATATGGCCAGTAATGGCTAAGTCCAACAACAGTCTGCTGTTTCTCAGAATCAAACCCAGGTCAGGAACTTGCAGAGGTCAGGCCAGGGGAAAGAAATAAGATTTGACCCTAAATGAGACCGCTTAGGGAGCATCGCAAATTCGCAGGTCCTCAGCCCAAGAAGCTCCTGACATGCTAGAATGACACAATACTCAGTACTCTAAGAGAGCAGCAACAGACCAGCCCAGACCTTCTGTCCAGGAGTGTGGACCATGGTCCTAACATAAACTCCAAAGTCAAAAAGGAGGACAGAAGAATGGGAAAACAGAAAAAGAATCTCACCAGAAAAAACCTTAAGAATCTTAAGGGAAGAGAAGGAAGAGGCATACACTAGGAGGAGAAGGGAAGGGAAAATCAGGGTGTATAAGTAGATATCTATGTAAATGAGGAGGAGCAGATGAAGGGAGCACCTGATACTTGAACCTCATTCTTACCTGAACTCTCAGAAGAGTGCTCCCTGCGTTCACTTTTGTCCCAAACCATCCTGCACATGGCTACCAAATCAATGTTACTAAGACCCAGACACAACTGTGTCCCTTCTCTGCTTCCAGAAACCTCGGTGACTTCTCTTGGCCTTTTGGATAACATACAAGCTCCTCTCTCTGAAAATTAATGCCTTTCATGATCTGGTTTTCTATCCTGGTGCTAGATAATTTTTACTTGTTTTGGAAGCCCTTTTCATCCTTGTTCAGGCTCCAAACAACCCAGTCCTAGCAGTACCCTCTCTGCCTCGTCTATTTTCTCTCCAACCCATCCCTCACGCTGTTGCCAAAGTAATTTTACTTAAGCACTGAACAGACAATGTTGCTCTTCTGCTCAGAAAGGCTCCAGTGGTTTTCTATTGCCTCTGGGACAAACTACAAATTCCTCTTTTTGGCACTTAAAAACCTTCACAATAGGGCTTCTGACTTTCCAGATGCATTACTCATTAGCTAACCTGGCCTGCCTACCCTCCCTAACCTAAAACATTCTAGCTCTCCTTTGTGCACCTTTGTGCCTTGGCACAAGATGTCTCCCTATGCCAGAAATGGTCAGAATTTAATACAGCCCCAATTACTTAAAACTTAATTTTGAATTCTTGTGACATACCTTTCTTGACTATTTTTTTTAATATTCATTTTTTGGCGGGGGGCAAGGCAGTTGGAGTGAAGTGACTTGCCTAGAGTCACACAGTTAGTAAGTATTTAGTGATCAAATGTCTAAGGCTGGATTTGAACTCAGGTCTTCCTGACGCCAGAGCTGGTGCTCTATCTACTGTGCCACCTAGCTGCCCCTTAACATTCATTTTTTAAAAATTTTGAGTTCTGGATTCTCTCCCTACCTCCCACTCCTCCCTTACCCACTATGAAAAGAAAGGTGATATCAATTACACATGTGAAAGCATGTAAAACATATTTCCATATTAGCCATGTTGCCCCCCCCCAAAAAAGCAAGAAAAATAAAGTAAAAGATTATGCTTCAATCTGTACAATTCATGAATTCTCTTTCGGTAGGTAGATAACATTTTTCATCATAAATCCTTCAGAATTGAATCACTTTATTGATCAGAACAGTGAAATCACCCACAGTTGTTCACTGTACAATACTGCGGTTATTGTGTTCACTGTTCTCCTGGTTCTGTTCCCTACTCTGCATCAGATCATCTAAGTCTTCTCAGGTTTTTCTGAAACCATTCCCCTTGTCATGTCTATAGCACAACAATATTCCATCACAATCACATACCACAACTTGGTCAGCCATTCCCTGACTGATGAGCATCCCCTCAATTTCCAATTCTTTACCATCACAAAAAGAGCTGCTATAAATATTTTTGTACACATGGGTCCTTTTCCTTTTTCTTTCATCTCTTTGGGATATGGATATAGTAGTGGGTATTGCTGGGTCAAAGGGTATGCACAGTTTTATAGCCTTTTTGGCATAGTTCCAAGTTGTTCTCCAGAATGTTTGGACCAGTTCACAACTCTACCAACAGTGCACTAGTGTTCCTATTTTTCACATCCCCTGCAACATTTGTCCTTTTCCTTTTCTGTCATATTAGCCAATCTGATGGGTGTGAAGTGATACCTCAGAGTTGTTTTAAGTTGCATTTGTCTAATCAATAGTCATTTAGAGTATTTTTTCATATGACTATAGCTATCTTTGATTTTTTAATCTGAAAACTGACCTTTATTTTATTAAAGTATTTATTTATTAAAAACCATTTATCTATCAATTGAGGAATGACTTATACTCTTATAAATTTGACTTAGTTCTCTATATCTTTGAGAAACAAGGCCTTTATCAGAGAAACTTGCTATAAATTTTTCCCCTAGTTTCTTGCTTTCCTTCTAATCTTGGTTGCATTGGTTTTGTTTGTGCAAAAACTTTTTAATTTGATGTAATCAAAATTATCCATTTTACATCCTGTAATGCTTTCTATTTCTTGTTTGAGCATAAATTCTTTCCTTATCCATAAATCTGACAGGTAAACTATTCCATGCTCCACCCATCTGCTTACGATACCACCCTTTATGTCTAAATCATGTACTCATTTTGAGCTTTGTAAGATGAAGTTTATGTTACCATCCAGTTCAAAGTACCAAAATAAATTCTACAAAAGGAATCTACAAAGGAAATTATACTGGAGATTTCTGCAGTAACATTGTGGCTTTTTTTTTAAACTCAATTTCTACCACTTAGAATCCCCAGCTTTTTTCAAAGCTCAGCTCCAGCAACCCCTCCCTTCATGACGCCTTCGTTGATCCCAAGTTGCCTGCCCCCTAAAATTACCTTGTATTTTGTATATATTTCATTTATATATATATACATATATGGGCACAGAGAGAATGCAAGCTTTCTGAGGGTAGGGACTTTCATTTTTGTCTTTGTATCGCCAATACCTAGCACCGCAGTGCTTGACATGCTATTCATAATTATCTGTTAATTCAATCATTAATACAAACTTTATGTTGAGGCTAGGAGCCTATTCTTGAGATTTACCAACTTCGTCCTTGAACTAGAAGCCCTGCTTGGAGGTGCAAGCTTTACGCTGAGGTCACTGACTCTTCCCTAAGAACCCTTTCTTGGTTTTGGGATCCCTTCACTGGTCCCAGGACCAGTGAGTCTTTTACTCTCACCCTCCATTCTTTTTCTTTGTTTTATGAGACAATACTGGAGTACAGACAAAACTGTGTACTGGGAACTGAGAGTCCTCTCCTAGAGTTACAAACTCTGTTTTGGGCATGAGAGCTCCTCCCAGGGGATTATGAGCTCTGTACAGGTTCATTGGCCCTAGGAGCTCTTTGCCAAGGCTGGGAACCCTATACCATGGTTACAAATTCTATACTATGGGAAGCCCTTTTCTTGGGTGCAAGCTCTATTGGGGGAGGGAGCTATTTAAGGTTGCAGGATGGCGGGGGAAAGTAATTCCTGTATCAGAGTTGCGAGCTCCCCTACCAGATCATGGAGTCCTTCTATAAAAACAATGCTTGTGGCAGACCTTTCCTAGAGGTAACAAATTCTGTAAAGGAAGGCGGGTCTTTCATACCTTTACAGGCTCTCTCAGTACAGAGGCCAAGAATCCTTAACTTACAAACTCTGGAGAGAATTGTCAGGACCCTTCCCTGGACTTACAAAGTAGGCTCTGTACAACGCTGAAGTCTTTTATTGGTCACAGGAGCTCTCCAGTGCCAAAGCGGGGAGAGAAAGCCTTTTCCTCTGGTTACAGACTCTGTATTGGAGCCAGAGGCCCTCTCCTCAAGTTACAAGCTCTGAACTGGCCCTGGGAGCCTTTCATTGTCCCCGAGTGAGGTGGGAAGGTCCTTTACCCACACTCTGTATTGGGGCCAGGGGTCCTATCCTACTTAGGATTGCAAGCTCATGGCTGGGGCTTTCTCTGGGTGGGGGTTCACCAGCTTCAGAGACCCTTTACCCGAGTTACAGGTTCTATCTCCTCCCGGTCCAGGAAGCCTAGAGCCAAGAGCCCTGCCCTAGAGGACCGAGCTCCTGTGCCCAGGCTGGGGGACTGAGGAAATAAGGTGGGAGGGGACGGGCATCGCTGGCCTAGGGTGCCTTTTACCAGGGGGTCCTCAGAAGCCCGTCCCCCAGGCGAGGGTCTTACAAGAGATGCTCCTGCCAGGGCGGGGGTACAAGCAGGGGGGGCTGCTCACCCAGCTGCCCAGACCGCACGGGAACTCGTGCAGACACAGCTGCCGAAGGTGCTCTTGGAAGGCCTTGCTCACCGTCACAGTCCCCGGCTCGGTCTCCATGGCGGGGAGGGGGCCACAAGGGGCCACAAGGATCTGAAGGGTCACAAGAGGGCGAGAGGCCCGGGGGGGAAGGGAACCTCAATAACAAGGGGGGCGCGAGTCTTTAAAAGGGAGGGGATCCTGACGGGGGGAGGGGCTCGAGGAGAAGAGAGAGCGAGGTCCTGGATGGGGAGGGGGCTCGAGGTCCAGAGAGGGAAAGGAAGAGGGGCTTAAGGGAGAGGGAAAAACGAGGCCCTAGGTGGGGAGGGGGGCCGCGAGGCTTTAAGAGGGAGGGGTGTCTGAGGGGTACAAGTGCAAAGCCTGGGACCTAACAGTCTGAGAACTCAGGGAGAAAAGGCACCAGCCCTGGGGTCCAGGCTGGAGGACGTTGCCAGGCAACCGCAAAAGCGTCGCCATCCCCGCCTCCCTTCTGGCCCGCGCTTGCGCAGAAGCTCTGGAGGAGAGCACGCGGTGGGCTGGGAGGCTTCCGCGATCACAGAGGCTCACAGCCTTAGCCATCATCTTCTGGCCAGAGATCCTGGACTTTGGAGCTGGGAACAGGCACCACAGATATCTATGGTGTGCTGCTAGGATCAGAATCCCTCCCAGAGCACTTGTTATCTGCGTGAGCCTGGCCAATCCCGAGCCTGCCTGAGCCTCAGTTTCCTTAACTGTAAAATGTGGTTGAGTCGGTTCAGTTGTGGCTTCATCATCCTCAACCATCCTTGATTAAGTGGCTGCGATGTGCTAGTCAGTCAATAAATATTATTGGTTGTTTACCATTTATCCTGTATATAGCTTGTTTGCACCTAGTTTACTTATTGTCTCTGCCATTGGATTGTAAGCTCCTTGAAGGCAGGGAACTTCTTTTGCCTTTCTTCGTGTCCTCAGGTGTGCTAAGAGCAAATATGTACAAACAAGCCATATACAGAATAAATGGTAAATAACTAACAGAGGCAAGGCACTAACATTAAGGGGGATTCTGAAAGGCTTTCTGTAGGTGTGATTGAAACTAGGACTTGAAGGAAGCCAGGAGGCAGAGATGCGGAGGAAGAGCATTCCAGGCATGGAGGACAATGCCCAGAGCTGGGGGATGGAAGGTCTTCTTTGTGGAACAGCCAGGAGGCCAATGTCACTGGACAGAAAAGAACATGTCAGGGAGTAAGGTGTAAGAAGACTGAAAAAGGAGGAGGGGGCTGGGTTAGGAAGGGCTTTGAATGCCAAAGGGAACATTTTGTATTTGATCCTGGAGGTCACACTTTATTTATTAAGTGGGGGGGGTGACATGGTTGGACCCATGCTTTAGGAAAACCACTTTTCTGACTGGAGAATGAACCAGAGTAGGGAGAGACTTGAGGCAGGCAGATCCACCAGCAGCCTATTGCAATAATGCAGGTGTGAGGTCAAGGCGGTGACAGGGTCAGAGGAGAGAAAGGGGTACATTGGAGCATGTCACAAAGGTGAAATTGACAGGCATCGGCAACATACAGGATTTGGGGTGTGAAGCACGGGGAGAGGTTGAGGATGACTCCCAGGTTGTGAGCCTGGGGGACAGCCATGGGACTGGCACAGTAAGGTCAAGGGTTAGAGCCCAATTAAGCCTAAGGAGGAGGAAGAAGAAGGAGAGGAAAAAGAGAAGAGTAACCACAGTGCGTGTAAGCCCTCAAGAGATTGTGCAGCTGATGATAATGGGGCCCAGGCCAGGACCCCTTCTAAGGACCTCTTGGCTTCATCCCATCATTAGCAGGAAGTTCACTCACCTATGTGGAGTAAAATTTCCCATTCCTTCCATCCTCAATAACCACATCCTTGAGTCCTCTTTTTCCCTAAACCACTCCAAATACAAGGATGGAATGAGCTCATTCAAATCACCAAAAAGCCCCAAAAAAGCAATTCTATGATTTTCATGACTGTACAAGAGAGGGAATGAGCATTTATATAGCTCCTACTATGTGGCAGGTGCTGTGCTAAGTGCTTCTTTTTTTTTGGTCGCAAATATAACCTCATTTGATTCTCACAACAACTCTGTGGGGTAGGTGCTGTCATTACCCCCATTTTACAGTCGGAGAAATTGAGGCAAATAAAGGCTAAGTGACTTGCCCAAAGTCATGGAGCTAATAAGTATCCGAGGCCAAATGTGAACTCAGGTCTTCCTGACTCCATTATTAACTCCATTCTATCCACCGAACTACCAATTGCCTCAGGAGAGGCAAGAGTGAAGGCTTTGGGGATTTTTACAGAGTAGTCTGGGGTAACCCTGTATGTGACAATGAGCTGATTAGCTGAAAGATCTCTGGAAAGTCTCTCAGAGGCCTCAGTGTTAATTCACCTGAACAAATACTTATTATTAAGCGTTTACCTTGTGCTAGGTGTTAGGTACCAGGCGCTGTGCTAAACTCTGAGGGTACAAAGAAAGGCAAAAATATGCTCCCTGCCTCACAGAGCTCACAGTCTAATGGAAGAGACGACGTAACACGCACACACCCAAAACCAAACCAAACCAAACCAAAACTCCTTGTCTACAAGCAAGATCTATATAGTATAAATCGGAGTTACTCTCAGAGGGAAGGCACAAGGTAAGGGGAGGGGAAAGAGGAAGGAGGAAGGAAGCTTCTCACAAAAAGTAGGATTTGAGCTGAGTCCTGAAAGAGCAAGTGAGGAGGGAGAGTATTCCAGACATGGCAGGAAGAGTGTCCAATGTGAGGAGCATTCATGTCACTGCGTCTTAGAACACACGGAAGACAGCAAAGTTTAAGAAGATGGGAAAGGTAGGAAGGGGCCAGTTGTAAAGGGGCTTTAAAAGCTAGAGGACTTTATATTTGATCCTGGAGATAATAGGGAACCACTGGAATTTATTGAGTAAGGGGCGATAGGGCCAGGAAGACCACTTTGATATCTGAGTGGGGATGGATTGGAGTAGGGAGAGATTTGAGGCAGGAAGAACACCAGAAAGCTATTGCAATCGTCCAAATACGAAGCAGAAAGGGACTTCACCAGGGTGGCTGCTGTTGGAATGGAAAGAATGAAAGATGCTGCGAAGGGGAAATGAGAAGACTTGCCAGTTTGGTTATGTGAAGTCAGTGCAATGAGGAAGTCAAGGATGACGACAAGATTTCAAACCAGTATAATTAGAACCGTTGATAAATAATAGAGAAGTCTGGAAAAGGCAAGGGTTTGTGGGGAAGGGTAGTGAGTTTAGTTTTGGACATGTTGAGTTTGAGATATCCATAGGACATCCAGTTCAAGATTGTCCAATAAGCAATTGGTGATTCCATTCTGAAGGTTAGGGCTGGATAAATTAATCTGAGAATCATCTCCATAGAGATGATAACATAAAGTGAGATCTAAACAACTGGAAAAATATTAACTGCTCATGAGGAGGCCGAGCCAATATAATAAAAAATGACAATTCTACCTAAATTAACCTACTTATTCAGTGCCATACCAATCAAACCATCAAAAATTATTTTATAGAGCTAGAAAAAAGAACAACAAAATTCATCTGGAAGAACGAAAGCTCAAAGGTATCAAAGGAATCAATGAAAAAAATTCAGAATAAGGTGGTCTAGCCATACCAGACCTCAAACTGTATTATAAAATGGTAATTATCAAAACAATCTGATACTAGTTAAGAAACAGAATGGTGGATCAGTGGAATAGATTAGGTACAAATTACATTATAGTAAATGACCACACTATTCTAGTATATGATAAACCTAAAGATCCATGCTTTGGAACCAAAATTCATTATTTGACAAAAACTTCTGGGAAAACTGGAAAACAATAAGCAGAAAGCAGGTATAGACCAACCTTTCACTCTGTATACCAAGGTCAGAATGATTTACACATAAAGGGTGATACCATAAGCAAATTAAAGGGCATGGAATAGATTATCTTTCAAATTTATGAATATGAGAAGAATTTAGGACCAAAGAAGATATAGAGAGCATTACAAAAAAATGTAAAAGAGATAATTTTGATTATATAAAACTAAAAAGTTTTTTTTTAAGGCAATTGGGGTTAAATGACTTGCCCAGGGTCACATAGTTAGTAAGCATCAAGTGTTTGGTCTGAGGCCAGATTTGAACTCAGGTCCTCCTGACTTCAGGGCTGGTACTCTATCCACTGTGCCACCTAGCTGCCCTAGAACTAAAAAGTTTTTGCACAAACAAAACCAATGCAACCAAAATTATAAGGAAAGAAAAAAACTGGGGGGTGGGGAATTTGAAACAAGTATTTCTGATAAAGGCCTCAAATATATAGAAAATTGAGTCAAATTTATAAATATATAAGTCATTTCCCAATTGATAAGTGGTCAAAGGATATGAACAGGCAGTTTTCAGACAAAGAAATCAAATTGATCTATAGTCATATGAAAAAATGCTCTAAATCACTATTGGTCAGAGAAGTGCAAATTAAAACAACTCTGAGGTACCACTTCATATGTATCAGAGTGGCTAATATAACAAAAAAGGAAAATGTTGGATGTTGGAGGGGATGTGGGAAAACTGGGACACTGATGCACTGTTGGTGGAGGTGTGAACTGATCCAACCATTCTGGAGAGCAATTTGGAACTATACCCAAAGAGCAACAAAGCTGTGCATACCCTTTGATCCAGCAATACCACTGGTAGGTCTGTTTCCCAAAGACATAAAAAGGGGAAAAAACCTATCTGAACAAAAAACATTTACAGCGGTTCTTATTGTGATGGCTAAGAATTGGAAATCAAAGGGATGCCCATCAATTGGGGAATAGCTAAACAAGCTGTGGTATATGATTGTAATAGAATATTATTGTGCTGTAAGAAACGACAAGCAGGACGATTTCAGAAAAACCTGAAAAGACTTACATGAACTGATACACAGTGAAGTGAACAAAACTAGGAGAATAACAGCAATATTGTTCGATGAAGAACTGTGAATGACTTAGCTACTCGCAGTAATACAATGATCCAAGACAATCCTAAAGGACTAATAATGAAGCATATTATCCACCTCCAGAGAAAGAACTGATATTGATTGAATACAGACTGAAGCATGCTATTTTTCACTTTTTTGTTTCATTTTTTTCTTTTATTTGAGTCATCCTGTACAAAACGACTAATATGGAAATGTTTTACATAATTGCACATGTGTAACCTATATCTGATTGCTTACCATCTGAAGGAGGAGGGTGGGGAGGGAGGGATAGAATTTGGGACTCAAAACTTTGAATAAAAATGTTTAAAAATTGGGGAAAAAAAAGGAATGATAATTGAATTCATGAGAGCTAATGAGATCACCAAGTGAAATAGTACAGAGGAAGAAGAGAAGAGGTGTCAAGACAAAACTTTGAGGTGATAACTCATAGTTAGTAGGTATAACCTGGATGAAGATCCAGCAGAGGATACTGAGGAGAGGTCAGACAGGTAAGAAGAGAACCAAGAGAGAGCACTGTCACAAAAACCTAGAGAGAAGAGGGTCCAAGAGAAGATGATCAGTAGTGTCAAAGGTTGTAAAAAGACCAAGATTAAGGGCATTTGATTAGATGATTGACAAATCAATGGTAATTTAAAGAAGGCATTTTCAGTTAAATGATGAGATAGGAAGGAAGACTGCTGAGAATTAAGAAAACAGTAAGAGGAAAGAAGAGGCAACTAGAATGCTGGACCTGGAGTCAGGAAGAACTGAGTACAATCTGGCCTCAGGTACTTACTAGCTGTGTGACCCTGGGCAAGTCACTTCATCCTTTTGCCTCAGTTTCCTCATCTGTAAAATGAGCTGGAGAAGGAAATAGCAAAACACTCCAGTGCCTTTGTCAAGAAAACTCTAAATGGGCTCATGAAGACCCATACATGACTGAAACGTTTGAACAACAACAACAAAAGAGGAAGGGAAGTAGAGGCACTGAATGTAGATGGCCTTCTAAATAAATTTAACCACAAAAGGGAAGAGAGATGCAGGAGAATAAGCTAATGAAGATGTTCAAATCAAATGAGGGTTTTTTTAAGTATGAAGGAGACATAGGTGTGTTTGCATCGAGGAAGCAGCTAGGAGACAGTTGAGAGACTGGAGGTTGGTGAAAAAGTGGAGAGGAGAGAAAATGCAAGGTGATAGAGAACATGGAATGGAATGTGTATGTAGTTTGCCTTGGCAAGGAGAAGGGCCTTCTCTTCATGTGAGACGGGTGAAAGAAGAGAGAGAGGAAGACATCTGAATGGTATGAGATGAGGAGGAGGGAGGAAGAAGCTCTTGATTATGAGTTATGGAGTAGTTACTGATTAGCACTGGTTGTTTGGGAGTTTATTCACTGAAAGGACCTTACACCAGTGATACTACAGGTCCATCCTTTCCCTCTTCCCCCCAAAAAAGGGGGGAAAGGGATCTATATAGCACTTAAATTTTGAAATCACTTCCCTCATAACAAGCTTGTGAGGTAAGATGATGAACATTATTATTTTTAATTATTATTATCTCTATTTTGCAGGTGAGGAAACTAGAGCAAAATGACTTGCTTGAGTTGGATTTGAACTATCACCTGCTTCCAAGTCCAGTCCTTTCCATTATACCACACTGACAGAGGAAATGACAAGTTAAAACAAATTCTATAGAAAAGTTTCAGTTCCTTAGAGTTTTTGAAGATGGGGCTGTAGGGGGAGGATGGTTCTTGTTTATTAAATTTTCTAGTTAAGTGAGAACTGGCCAGAGGAAGGTTTTAAAGCTTGTTGTAAACCTTTCTAGTACCTGTGAATTTACTTTACTGTCTTCAGAAGGTTCAGTCTTACGACTAGAACTTAATCTCCCTTTGACTACTGAGGAACTCCCCAGGCCTCAGACACATTTTCTGTATCACTTACACAAAAGATGGAAAAGATTGGACTAGATGTTATCAACCCCATGGCATGGCTTAGAAGTTGCCTCTCTGATTAGGGCCTTACTAGTGACTTCTCATCATTTACTTCTTCCTGGAAACAGAGAAAGGGAAAAGGCAAAAACAATTTCTGGGGAGGCTTCATTTAATTGGGGGGGTACATATTGTATGATAAAAACACCGAATATCAAAGAACTGACTGTCACAAATCAACCTGCTTACTTTGTGGTTCCTGTGTTCTTCTTCACCAAATTCTGTTGGGGGAAGAGGAGTTAAGTCTAGACAGAACTACGGTGGGATAATTAGAGCTTTGTCCCAGGGCACTGAAGGTACAATCTAGTTCACAGTCTTCTCTCATATTCTGCCCTTATTTTATAGATAAGAAAATGGATTCTTACAGAGGAAAGGTGATTTACTCAAGTCTAAATTAGTGGCAGATGCTTACTAGTTGTGTTACCCTGAAAAGGCTACTTAGCCTCTCTGTGACTCAGTTTCTTCATCTGTAAAATGGAGGTTGGACTAACTGGCCTGTAAGGTCTCTTCTAGTTCTAAATGTAGGATCTTATCACCCAAAGCTTAAAACAAAATTTCCCCCAATGGGTAATAGGAAGTTAGAGGGAAATTTTTATTTTTGGCATTTTTCCACTGGGAATAGGGAAGGAGAGTGCTCTGATTCCTTGGTAACTCTGCCTAGTGACCTTGCTGACATCACAGAGGTCCAGGCAGCCTGCTTTGGGGATGGTTGTTCCACACTGGAGGGAAAACACTCTCTTTGGTACATCTTTGCAGAACTAGAGAAATGCCAAAGATGGGCAGGCTTCACAAAACCTGTGAGCGTTGGACATCTATGATCACGCCCCCACCATCTCCCAGACTCAGTTACTAATCGGTAGTCTTTCAACCTTGACTGCCTGTCTGCCCAATTTACCCCGAAAGGAATTCCCTACATGTCATATCCCTTTCCCCCTCTTCCCCTGCCTTTCTCAGCTCCAATAAGTCACCTTTTCCATGAGATCTGTACATATCCATTCTGGTTTTTGATTTTTAGAAATTTGCCTAATCAAACCCTTTCCAAGAAGATCTAGGGCTAGCCTCCCTCGATCACACTGAGTCACATGCCTACCTCAAAGGTAAACCTCAAAATTTCCTTCCATCTATCTAGCTACTGTCACTAGAGAGCGGGGTTTTGACCATTGTTCTGAAGAAAAGCTGAGCAATATCTTTGCCATTAGTGATGACGCAGTTGATCAATTACCACCCCACCTCTTTCCCACCCTCTGCGTCCAATGGACCCTTTATATACTGTCTCAGGACCATGGCTAACACATCTGTCTCCAGAAGCTACTCCGAAGAAGTCACAACAATCTCTTGCTGCTATGCACTGGTACCCAGGTATGGACTTTCTCTATGAGCCAATCTGTTTGTATGAGACTGTAGGGGCTTAGAATCCTTGACTGTCAGATCACAAAACAGAGAAAGTTAAGAGAGTTGGAAGGGACCTTAGAGAGGTAGTCTGGTTCACATTCTATTCTCACCTCCTATCCCCATTTTACAGATGGAAAAAAAAAAAGCCTAGAGAAGAATTATTTTCTCTGGGTAAAACAAGTTAGAAGTAGAGCTGGGATCCAGAGAGTATTTATAGGATCACAGGTTTAGAGACTGAAAAGGGTCATCCAATCTAATTCGTTCTTTCTTTCTTTCTTTTCTTTCTTTCTTTCTTTCTTTCTCTCTCTCTCTCTCTCTCTCTCTCTCTCTCTCTCTCTCTCTCAACAAGATCACAAAGAGTTAAGTGATTTGTCCAAGGCAGAGCTAGGATTCAGGATTTGAACCCAGGTCCTTTGACTTCCAAATCCAGTGCTCTTTCCATCGTATCACATTGTATCATTCTTCCTTGAGGGTTTACTGACTCTAGGGTATCCTGGGAAATCCTTCATTTTGTCTATCTAATGAGCTCCTGAAGGGCAGAGATGCCATCAGAAAAGGCAGTGGAATGATGGGGAAATCGTGGTCAGTGCTCTGAGCCTTGGACTCATGAGATACTCGGGTTTGCAGTCTATTTCCACCAGTCGCCAGCTGTGTGACTCAAGGAGAGTCTCTTGACTTCTCTGAGCCTCATCGGTGAAATGAGGATAACTGTACTTGCTCGAGGAAAACGTGCTACAGTAGAAAGCAGGACTCAGAGTCAAAAGAGACCGGGGTTCCAATGCTGGCTTGGGCGCTTAGTAGGGTCACAGACCTAGAACCGAAGGGGATTTCAGAGGTCAGCTGATCCAACCCCCTCATTTTACAAGTGAGGAAACTGAGGCCCAGGGAAATGAAATAATTTGCCCAAGGTCACACAGGTAGTTAGTATGGGGAGCAGGGCAGGAAGCTGAACTCAGACCCTGAAACTCCAAAGTCAACGGGGCGCTTACCAGCTGTGTGACTTCCAGCTTGAAAGACCTATAGCTGTGTAACAATAGCAGTTAGCTAAATTAATTAATGTTCCTAATTAAAGTTCTTAAATAAGTTCATGTTCCTAAGTTAATCTCATTTAATCTTTGCAACAGCTGTGTGAGGATATAGTAATATTACATATATACATAGTAATATATAATATTATTATAGTAATGTAGCAATGAAATATTACTATAGTAATGTAACATAGTGACATCTGTGAAGTGGCGATAATATTACTCTATTACCATACAACATAGTAATAAAATATTACTGTAGTAATAAAGTAATATTATCCCCACTTCACAGATGCAGAAATTGAGGCTTAGGAAGGCACATCTTACCATAGAAACGCGAGCTTTCCTCTTCTCGCATCACTCGCTGCCCAGAGCAAAAGCAAAGATGCTCATTGACTGACTGACTGATTGACTAAGGATCCCACGGTGGGAGTGGGGTCCCAGGGGTAGAGCTGCAGATCAGATCTTGGACTGATGTGTTGATCAGGATGTGTCAATTCTCTCCTTTTCTTAGGAGCCGGCCATTTTTCCCTGTTGATCCTCTGTTTCGTGATAAGCTGGGCTCCTTCGAAGGAAAGTCCCACATGCAACAATTCGTTTTTGGAGAAAATAATTTTGGAAACACAGGCTAAAGCTAACAACCTTTATGAGGTCTATGTAAGTGTCTCTTGAACTCCCTTTCTCAAACCTTGTTGCAGGTACATATTTCACTCACTAGAGGAGTCTAACTCTTCCCAGACTGAGAAAGGCTACACAGATCTGTAGAAAGGGCCCTGGACTTAAGAGTCAGGAGACCCGAGTTCAAATCCAATTTCTGCTGCTTACTTACCTGTGTGACCTTGGTCAAGTCACTTCTCTCTGAGCCTCAGTTTCCTCCTTTACGAAATAAAGGAGGAATGGATAATCTCTCAAAGAGTGTCATCCAGCTCTACATTATGATCCTGTGACTGGGGCTGGTGAGCCAGAGACAGGAGGTGGTATGATAGGGTTTTCATTTACTCATTTAACATTTATCAAGCATCAATTTTTGTTGTTATTGAGTTTCCTCCAACTTTTCCTGACCCTATTTGGGGTTTTCTTGGCAAAGATACTGGAGCGGTTTGTTATTTCCTTCTCCAGCTCATTTTACCAATGAGGAAACTGAGGCACACAGGGTTAAGTGACTTGCCCAGGGTCACACAGCTAGTAAGTGTTTAAGGTCGGATTTGAATTCGTAAAGATGAGTCTTCCAGACTCCAGGCCCAGTGTTCTATCTACTATGTCACCTGGCCACCCCTAAACATCAACTATTTGCCAGGAATTGAGCTAGGTGCTGAGGATACAAAGATAAAACAATCTAGTCTTTGTCCTCAAGAAGCTTACATTCTACTGGGGGACTGGGTGCTAGAGGGAGACATGTGGGCCAGGGGTGACATGTTCACAGAGAAGTCAAAGCAAAATATAGGGATAGGGACTGTCCTTATATTTCTACTTAATATACTGATTTCGCTGGTATAGAGGACTCCTAGATAAGGAAATTCCCTCAACCAAACAGCAAATACATACAAGTCATTTTGGGCAGCCTATGATTCATATAGCACCTACTATGTGCCAGGCCCTCTGCTAAGCTCTTTTTACAAATGTTATCATTTCATTTGATCCTCATGACAACTCTGCAAAGAAGGTGCTATTATCATCACCATTTCACAGTTGGAGAAACTGAGGCAAAATGACTTGTTCAGTGTCACATAGCTAGCAAGTATTTGAAGCTGGGTTTGAATTCAAGTCTTCTTGATTCCAGGTCCAGAGCTCTACCCACTATACCACCTAGCTCCCTACTTCAGAGAGTTATTATGAGGATCAAATGAGATGGTAATTGTACAAAGAGCTTAGCAGGCACATAGTAGGAGCTACATGAATCAAAGGCTGCCCAAAATTACTTAGTATTGATTGGGCATTTGGTCAAGGGAATTTCCTTATCGGGGAGTTCTCTATACCAGTTGAAATCACTATACAGGTGTTTAATAACTGCCTTTGATGATAATGATGAAGAATGAAGTTAGAATGTAAGCTCCCAGAAGGCAGGGACTGTATTTACCTTTCTTTGTATCCCCAGTGCTTAGCACATAGTAGGCACTTAATAAATGCTTATTGACTGACCGTGATCCTCTTTTTCTTACCTCCTAGGACAAGGAGGAACATTCTTTGCATAATGAAACTAATACTCTAGTTTCCTATGGACCTCAGCTGAATCATTCAGCCATCCGGGTTTACAGCAACACGTTTCTGACTGAGCTGCAAACAATACAGAATTTCACAACGAGCTTTCACAAAGAACTCATAAACAATATCACTGATGTCATTTATCACCTACGAATTCTCCAGCGGTGCTTGTTTGGGACAGACACAACTCCCTTTCCTGTGAATGGTCCTAAGACCCTCTTTTGGAAGAAATTTTTTGCTTTGAATACCTTAAATCGGTTCTCCAAATTTATGACTTATCTCTGTGAGAATCGCCATCATTTTATAGAAAAGATTAATGAGAAGAAGCAATGTTCGAAAGGCACTCTCAATGCTGTAAGAAATGCCTAACAACTGTAGACAAAGCATGAAGAATTATAAAAATAATTCACATTTCTAGAGGACTTTAAAGTTTTTACATTATGAGAGGCAGCTGTGGTATAGTGGCTGGAGGCTGGCCTTGAAGCCAGGAAGACCTGCTTTCAAATCCTGCCTTTGACACTTATTGGCTCTTCATTGGCAGCCCTCTAAGATCAGATGTTGGTAGGAATTCTATCAATGAAATTACATTTTCCCCTATAGAAATATAAAAGCAGCATGGTGACCTCATTAAATTATAATGAACTATCTAACAGCCTCCTTCTAAGAGGCAGAAAATTAGATTTATAGATTAGGGCTTTTTAATGTCATGCTTTTATTATAACATTATTAATCTTTATTTCTATAAAGCCACCAAGATAATGAATTTGTATGTCAAGAGGCAATGGACTTGGAACCCAGAAAGGTCTAGGTTCAAATCCCTTCTCTGACTTTTACTAGCTATGTGACCTCTCTGAGCCCATTTCCTCATTTGTAAAATGTGGATAATAACAGTGCCTACCTCCCCAGGGTTATTGAGAGGGTCAAATGAGATAATAGAGAAAAAGTTCTTTGCAAACCTTAAAGCACTATGCAAATTCCAGCTATCATCATCATCATCATCATCATCATCATCATCATCATCATCATCATTATTGTTGTTGTTGCCATTAACCAACTTGTATTTCCTTAGATGTACCTACTATGTGAGAAGGGGTTTCCTCATCTGGGAATTCCTTTTATCAGCAGAGTCACAGGTCCAGTTCCCTATCCCCTGTCCCACATGGAGAGAACATTCCTTTTAATTTATTGATATTTATTTTATTTGCTATATTTTTATTTATGCATTTTATATATTACTTACTTATTGGATGGTGACAAAAATCTTGGCAGAACCCTCTGGGTATATTTAATAAATTATGACTTTTGACATGTATGCAGTCTGTTCTGAATGGGAGATATTCTAGGAATGGGACTACAAGTCAATGGAAATTTTGGCCAGCTGGTTTCAGGACTGGGGGAGGTGGGATGGGGAAAGATGGGACAGTAAGACCATCTAAAGGAAAAACCCAACCACTGAAGACAGCCTGTACCCAACTCCCTCTCCCAAATGAGGTCATGGCTCCATCCCCATTTGCACTCTTTTCCAATTAAACTTCCAAATTCTTCCATTCCTGCAAAACTTTGTTCCCTTGAGTTTTTCAAATTTTCTTCAGAGGCCTATTTAAATAGACCAATTTGGGGCTGGACAGTTCCTTAGAGATGTCCTAGTTCAACCCTACCATTTTATAGATGAGGAAACAGATTCAGAGAGATCAGAGACAAAGTGACTCTGCCCAAAGTCACATAGTAACCAATTAGTGGTAGGACTGAGACTCAAAGATAAATATGGCTGAGAATCAGGACTGGCTTCTCAACCCAAACCACATCAAGACATATCTGCTCTCACTTCTGTAGGTCTCCACGCCACACGCCACCAGAGGCTGCCATGTTCCTTATTAAGATCCTGGACCCCCTCAGTTTCCCATGACTCTTCTCAGGTCCTTTCCTCCTCACATCTCACTCTTCTCATGTCCTCTTCTTGTTTGGAATTCTCTAGGGCCCTCAGATTTCCCCATCCCCCTACCATAGCCTTCCTCTCCATCAGCCTGGGAGAGTTCATCCATTCATTCCCAAAAGAGCCAGTCACCTTAAGTTAAGATCATCACATTTGTCTCCTCGGGGAGAGTAACAAAGCCAACAAACCCATGTAGCTGAAACCCCTCAGCTCAGAAGCTCTCAGAGAGCAGGCAGGGCCTTCTGCTTCCCTTTGTAGTTTACATGGTGCTCAACACAGGCTTCGAGGAGGTCTGAAATGGAACAAAGGTGTGAGGATAGATGCGCATGCTTGAGTAATCTGGGTAAGTGGTTGATATGGATTCTCAATGGGGGGAATTTTTTTTTTTGGATGCACTCAGCTTGCCCCAAAGGCTGACAGCAACCAAATGAATGACTTGGTTTGTGGGAGTTTTAAACTTCCACAGCATATCCTGGGATCAAGTATGCATTTAGTCCAAGCTCCTAGAGTCTAGACCCTATACCATGATGATCAAGGGCCATTGGTGGGGAATTGGGGGAGGAAGAGGGCAGAGGAAGTTGAGGACTGAATAGAAATCAAAAAAGCATTTTAATTTAGTTACTTACAAAAAAAGCTTTTATTTTTTGGTTAAGGTTAAATTCAAAACATAGCAAAACTACTCCATAAACGCAACAAATATTTAAAATATAATTCATTTATATGAGAGAAAGGCTTATTTTTATCTTATGAGCATCTCACAGAGCCGCTAAAACAATATTCCTGAAGCACAGGTCTGATCACGCCTGATCTCTCTACTCAAGAATCTACAGTGGTATCACTGGAATAGACCACAAACTGCTTGAAGGCAGGGACCATAATTTAATCTTTGCTTCTATCTCCACCATCTTGCACACAACGGGCGGTAGTTTTAATAAATGCTTATTAAACTGAATTGTTTTTATCAGTGCCAGATCTCAAACTGCACTATAAAGCAGCGATCGTTAAGATGATTTGATGCTGGTTTTAAAAAAAAAAAAAAAAGGAGGTCGATTAGTGGAACAGATTAAAAGTGCATGACACACCGAAGGAGACAAACACAGTAGTACAGTATTTGATGAATCCAATGATCCCAGTTACCGAGGAAAAGACTCACTATGTGACAAAAACAGTTGGGAAAATTGGATAATAGTCTGGCAGAAATTAGGTTTAGACCAATCCTTCACACCATACACAAAGATTAAGTTCCAAATGGATACGGGACCTAGATATAAAAGCCATATCATAAACAAATTAGAGCTTACTAGCTGTGTGACCCTGGGCAAGTCACTTAACCCCAATTGCCTAAAAAAAAATAAAAAAATAAACAAATTAGAGGAGAAAGGAAAATGTTATCTTTTGGATGTATGGAAGTCTTTTGTTCATGACTAAATAAATGAAGAGTATCACACAAGATAAAATGGGCAATTTTCACTATTAAAATTAAAAATATTTTGCACAAACAAATCTAATGTAGCAAAAATTAGAAGGGAATCAGATAGCTGAGGGGAGGGGGAATCTTTGCAATAGTTTCTCTGCTAAAAGTCTCATTCCCAGGATACATAAATGACTAATTTAGATTTATAAGATTAAGAGTCCTTCTCCAATAGATAGTCAAAGGTAGTTTTCAAAGGAAGAAATCTAAGTTCTCAACCATCATATGAAAAAAAAATGCTCTAACTCATGAATAATTAGGAAAATTCAGATTAAAGCAATGTTGAAGTTCCATATCACATCTATCAGATTTGCAAAGATGACAAATGAGGAAAATGACAAATGTTGTAGGGAATGTCACGCACTGTTGGTGGAGCTGGGAAGTGGTCCAGGCATTATGGAAAGCAATTCATATCTATGCCCAGAAACCTTTGATTCAGCTATGCCACTACTAGGCTTACATCCCCAAATAAATTGAAGAAAGAAGAAAAAGGGGCAGCTATGTGGTACAGTGGGTAGAGCACTGAGTCAGGAGGACCCCAGTTCAAATCTGGCCTCAGACACTTGACGCTTAGTGGCTGTGTGACCCTGGGCAAGTCACTTAACCCTATTGCCTCGCCAAAAAGAAGAAAAGGAACTCTACGTCCAAAAATATTTTTAGTGGCTCTTTCATAGTAGCCAAAAAATTGGAAACTAAGAGGTTGGCTGCTTATTGGGGAACAGCTAAACAAATCGTGACATGTATATAAATGCAATGGGATATAATTGTGCCAGGAGGAATGATGAAATAGAAAATTTCAGGGAAAACTGAGAAGACCTTTATGAATGAAATGAGCAGAGCTAGAACAATTTGTACAATGATAGCCTCATTACAGCTAGGCAGTTAGGTGGTGAAGTGGCTAGAGTGCCAGGTCTGGAATCTGGAAGAGCTGAGTTCAAATCCAGCCTCAGACACTTACTAGCTGTGTGACCCAGGGCAAGTCACTTAACTCTGTTGGCCTCAGTTTCCTCATTCGTAAAATCAGCTGGAGAAGAAAATAACAAATCATTCCAGTATCTTTGCCAAGAAAACTCCAAATGGGGTCACGAAGAATTGGTTATGACTGAAAAACAACTAAATAACAAAACATTATAGAGAAAAACAACTTTGAGAGACTTTAGAACTCTGATGAATGTAATGGCAAATCCCAAGTCTGAAAGAACGAAAATGAAATGTTTACCCTCCTGACAGAGAGATGATGAACTTAGAATGAGATAGACATTTCCAGATATGGCTAATTTGGGAATTTGTTTTTGCTGGATTATGTAGATATGTGCTGAGGAATTTGCTTTTTAGTTTTAATTTTTAAAAAATTTGCTCAATGTATGTGTGTATGTGTGTAAGTGGGAGGGACAGAGTAATAACGATAATAAATATCTTCTACTTTAAAAAAAATCATCTCTTTTACACGTACAGCCTGACATGTCAATTTGAGTTAATTTTTGTTGTTTTGGCTAGGCAATGGGGTTAAGTGACTTGCCTAGTCACATAGCTAATGAGTATTATGTGTCTGAGGCCAGATTTGAACTCAGGTCCTCCTCACTCTAGGGCCAGTGATCTCTCCACTGTGCCACCTAGCTGCCCCAATTTGAGTTCATTTTAAAACTCAACATGGACTTTACAAAGGTCTTCCATTTAAAAAATCTACCATGAATGAAAAGTCATAGAAGTCCACTTTTCATTTAACATTCGTTAACAAATATGTGCACATGCATCTATGTATATATTTGTATCTATACATACACATATATGTATATATGTGTGTGTATGTGTGTGTGTGTAGGAGTCTTTAGTACAAAGATGACAGCTAAATCCATGGGAGTTAATAAGGTTAGACTGTAGAGAAGAGAGCCGAGGATCAAACCTTGGAGAATTAACCATTTAATACTTAACGAACATTTATTAAATACCAATGATTCTGAAACATGAAACACATCTGAAAAACTAGCATGGAGAGGGTTTGTGGTAGATGTGACCAGGCTGCTCCCAGGTGGCTTTGTGATCTCTTCACTTCAGGTGTTTCTTCTAACCCTACCCCTAACAGTCTAACTCTGCAGACCATGACCCATCCATGCGTGCCCACCCTGTATGACTCTTGTCCATGGTCTCTCTTCAATTAGCTATGTGCCAGAGGTCTCCGATGCCTTCTCCTCACATTGTGGCAACATAGGACAAATGAGGAATTTCAAAGACCATGAGAAGACAGAAATGTCAACAGGGAAACGTATGATGTGAAAATAGGGGCGAGTTGCAAGTGGAGGGCAAGGGCTGCTGGGCCCATAGGCTGAGGGCTTCCTTGGTACCTTCATTACTTTATAAGAAACTGAGATATATGTGCCTCAGCACACAGGGTGAACCCTCTGGCAAACTCCCATCCTTCTCTGACTAATGACCTCCCTGGCTTCCTTTAAGTCCCAACTAAAATTTCACCTCCTATCTGAAGCAGTTCCCAACCCCTCTTAATTCCCTTTGTTAATTATTTCCTATTTATCCTGTATATAAAGTTTGTACATATTTGTTTGCTTGTCTCCCCCACTAGATTGTAAGTTCCTTGAGGGCAGGGACTGTCTTTTTGCTTCTTTTGTATCCCGAGGGATTAGCATAGTGCTTGCCCCTGAGTTAAGTGGCTCATAAATGTTTAATGATTGACTTCTGAGAGCAAATGGACAAAAGGCCCATGGGATAGGGAAATGGAGATAGATTTCGATCTGCATTCACTTTATCTTGTCCAATCAAAGGCCACCATGTTGGGTTCTCCTAGCCCTGCTGCCCGCATTCCAGCCACCTCTTGGTCTTCCCAATGGAACTCAAGACTCCCACGCCAGAGACCCTGAGCTATACCTTGTCCTACCTGACCCCAGGCCCACTAGGTCACTTCCCTGACATTTCCAAGCCATGTTACCCCAAGCATTACCCCTCCTCTTCACCCTTTTGAACTCATGTTGTCTTTCCCTATTGGATTTTAAGCCCCTGGGTGGAACGACTGTCTCACTCACCCATTTTTGTGTCCAAACACAGAGTCCAGCACATAGTAAATACTTAATGAATTTGTTTGCATTCATTCAACACTGGAAATGTACTCTTATCCCGTTGCCTCCTCGCTCTAGAAATACACTCCACCCCTGCAGTCCCTTCCTCTGGTCAGCTCTTCCCTGAACCTCCATTTTAGGCAGAGCTCAGGTTGGCTGTGTCTTCCTTCCTCTCTGGGCTCTCCTCATTTTCCTGGCAATTTCCACCATGCCCTCATACAGGTACCCTCCTCTCCCCCCCCCTTCCTTTTATGTGTTGCCTTCTCCCATTAGAACGTAAGATACTGGAGGGCAGGAATTTTCTTTCTGCTTGTATATGTAGGTACACTGTAAACATTTAATGCTCCTTGATTTGATTCATTGTTGGAATTACAAACCATTGGTGTTTGGAGTGCCTGCTCAGAGCAGGGCCCTATGCATACCTTGATTCAACGTAAATACAATATGGCCTTTACTGCAGAGGTATGGTGTCTAAGGTGTCTACGGCGTCTACTTACAGAATAACTAATTGCATCTCTTCTTCCAATTTTAGAAATTTTGTTCAAAGAGATTCCTGTTTCTATAGTCTCTCTGCTCTCATTAGCTTGGGTTCATCCCATCCCTCCTTGCACCTCTCTCTCAAACCACATTATTTTAAATTCCTCCTCTACCCCACCAGGGCTTACTCTCTCCCTTAGCTTAGCCAAGCTCTCTGCTGTCCTCCCAAATGACCCCCAAATTCGGTTCATTACCAAAACGAACCCAAGAACAGAAAGGGGCACCCAAAGGAGTTCAGGATTCATCATCTTTAGCTCTCTGCTAAGAGCTAAAATTTTACTTTGTGTAATGCGTGAATGCTTTTTCCACTTAAGATAAATACATTTTCCCTTGAGTAAGATGAGTCGGTCTGATCAGACAAGGGCCTATTTCAACCTAGCATTTTCAGTCAACAGATTTTGATCTGAGAGGAGTAAGCTGTGTGATCACAGGACTGTGGAGGCCCCAGAAGGGGCCTCCTGCTACTGGGGATCATCTCAGCATCGTGTGGGGTGAAGCTGTGGAAGGTATTCTGCCAACTGTGCCTCCCTGCTTTGGGGCAACACCTTCGAATACCAAGGGCCCCGCCAGGATGAAAAAAGCAGCTCTACTTTAAACATAAATATTAACCAAAATTGCTCTAAATTCCAGGCGTGTCTGCAAGGGTGGCCTTCTTGGCCACTTCAGGTGTCACCAAGGGCAGCTCATGGAGTGGCCCAGGAGTCACTTACTAAGGCAGATTCCAGAAAGCATTGCCTCTTGAGAGAGGAAACACATTAAGGGTGCTCAAATGTCGGGTCAAGTGGTGGGAGCCTGGGTTTTCAACCTCTCCTGGCACCAGGATATCTATTCTGCCTTTTCTGGTATAGAGCATCCCTGGTGGTGGCTAGATGGTAGAGTGGATAGAGCATTAGACTTGAGTCAGGAAGACTTCAGTTCAAATCCTGCCTGAGATTCCTAGCTATAAGACCCTGGGCAAGTCACTGACTCTTTCTCACTCATTTTTCTTATCGGTAGAACATATTTTAACTGATTGTTTTTGTGAGGCCCAAAGGAGATAATATATTCAAAGTGTTTTGAAAACCTTAAGGTGCTACATAAATGTTAACTCACTGTTATCAATGGCCACGAGTGGCAGCCCGGTGGTCAGGTCTTTCAGTAGAGTCCAGGGGCCTTCTTCACAAGCCGGGTCACTGCCTCTCAGTAACAGGTTCTTATTTCCCCCACCCCCATCCCCACACAACCTACCACTGAAGGAGGGTTTTTCCCTCATTCATTCTAGCATGCCTTCCTATTGACCAGAGAGAATTTAAAAGTCACACACCCCATAGCACAGGCTCTTCCAAAAAATAAGTTTTTATTGTTTTGGCTGCAAATATATTAAAAAAAATGCATTGTAGTGTTGAATACAGCTGGTGGAAATGTGCTTTTGGATAGCAGAACAATGGAGGGGGTGATGGACGGCGCAGCAGGACTGCCTTCCATATAGAGACAAAGAGACGGAAAGGTTTACATTTTCTGAGGTTCTATCCCAAAACAAATTTGTTTACTGAAACGAAACCTGAAACACATAACGAACAAAACTCACAATAAAACCATTTATGCAACAAACTAAAGCCAGAAAAGTGACAGTATATCACACTGCAGTGCTACAATAAAAGCCACTGAATTCAGTTTTCCTTTTGCTGAAGATGGACTCAGAAATGTAAAAAAATCACCATCAATACCGGGAGGTCCTGGGAGCCTGATGGAGGAGGCTCTGGAATCACCACCCCAGGCCAGGAACCTGTCTCACTGCCAACAACTGTTGGTTCATCCTGGTTTATTAGCTGAATGCAAACTATTGGTATAGATGACCCAGGTTCAGATTCTGGGTCTGGCCCTTACTGTGTGACTATGCTAAGTCACTTAATTTCTCTGGGCCTCAGTTTCCCCAAATGTGAAATGAGGCTGGACCAGAAGGCCTCTGAGGCCCTTTTCAGTTCCAGAGCTATAATCTTAATATTGAAATATTTAAAACTCCAGCTTCTCCTCAGCCCCTCAAATCTTTCTTCCAGAGACACCTTAATCTCTACTTAAAAAAAAAACAAAAACCCAGAGAAGAATATTTCAAAATTTCTCACGCTCTGATTTCAGACTCCCTGATTCAAGAGAAAGATGGAATGAGGGAAGGAACTAAATGCTGTGTATGGTGACCATGAAGAGAGGTGAGAGTCCCACAAAAATAAAATCCCATTCAGGTAAACTACACATAAACAAAAAAGGAAACATTCAGGACAAAATTTTCCCTTTTTCCCCCCGAAGTTGATTTTCATAAGCACCAGCAAAAGTTCCATTTGGTAAGAGCTAGGAAGGCAGGCCCCTCCAAAGTCTGAGTCTCCCCTCTCCCCGAATCCTTCCCCCACCACAGGCCAGCTCTGAAGTGGCCTCAAGGCCATGGGCTTTGGGAACTCCTGGCCAGGACCCTAACACACTTCACATGGGCCACATGGCTTATTCATTACTTCAAATACACAGCCAGATTTCCTCTTCCATCCTTTGGGATAAGGCAAAAACCCTACCCGATTAACTGAATTATGAACCAATGCCACAGTGAAGATCCTTCACCTTCGAAAATCAGGCCGTGTCCCCAAAGTTTCCATTTCCTCATCTGTAGAAATAGGGATAATACTTACTGTGTCTTTCCTACAGGGCTACTGTGAGGATGAAATGAGATCATGGAGGTGAAGGTACTGGATTATTACATATACTGCTTTTCCCCACAGCCTTGCTGAAAGGCCCCCGGGGAAAGGAGCTCTAACAGAAAAGTGCAGCTGTTTTTTTGTACACACAAAGGAACCAAGAGCTTTTCAGGACTCTGAGCACTCAGATATCCTGCCACCCAAAGAGAGGTAGTTAATTAGCATCGCCCTCTTGTTTTGCCAGTGGTGTACATTCACAACGGGTGTTTTTTTAACCCACTTGTCTTGGTGGCAAATGAGATATCAAAGAACTGAGACCAGAAAGACCAGGAGTAGTGAAACTGACAGTTTTACAACTGTCTCATAGCCTGCTCTAGACCCAGAAAAGAATTTGGCTGACAAGGGAATGGGTCTACAAATACCAATCTGTCTTTTTGACTTTCCAGATATAGAGCTGGGCTTTAGTCACATGGAAGAAGTCTGGCTGGATCAAGGTAACACCCAAAGGCAGGAGATTAAACACAAGTCTGGAATCCCTAAACTGTGTTCCTTAGTATCTCCACCCTGGTTTCAGCCCTGCCCCCTGCTTCCCCTAGGGAAAGAGGTAGGAAAGGCCTGGAGGTAAAGAACCATCACCACCCAAGTTTTCTCAGCCTTAGGAGAGCAGGATGCCTTCTGTTACCATGGTTACCAGAGGCCCCTTCCACTCCCTACCTCCCCCCAGGGGTATCATCAGTAAGCAGGGAGGCCACCGACTTTCCTGAGTCCAACAAGTTGTTTTCTAAGTTGGTACCATCAGAGAACAGGGGCAGATTTCAGGACATTTGGGCCAGTCTCCTTCTGGAGCCCACCTACAAGTGTTGGGTATCTAGGGGAAAAGACCAGTCTTGACTACTTTCAAAGGGTACCCAGAAAGAGCTACATCACTGGTCTGAGAAGGGAGAAAACGGATGTGGTCTCCAGAAGAGTGATGGGATGGAAGGAGCTAAGCAGAGCAGTCCCAGACAGGACTGACAATTCCTTACATCCCAGTACCCTTAGGCATTTTTCTTCTCAAGCCTTCCTTATTTTCTTTCACTCCTCTCTACCCACTGGCTTTCTATCAGGGAAATTCTCTTTTCATGAACATTTACTTGTGCTATGGAAAACAGGAACCCAGTCAACATCCGGCAGCATGATGAAGGCAACAAAACATCATTTAGATTATGTAAACCCATGTGGAAGGGATGTGGGAGGGGGTTGTGTTGGAGAGGGTGGTGGGGAGCGCACAGAGTGGCTCAGAAAACCCCACTGGGCGCCTGCTGCAGTGACAACGTCTTCACACTTCCGATGCTCATCATGAAACAAGCCTGATAATGCTGATCAAAGAGACGGTGTTAGAAAAGCACTTTCTGAGATTTGTGTGGCAGAGGGGAGTTTACTGAGCTGATTTTTTCCCTCAAAAGACTCAGCTGTTTTCTTTAAGAGGGGAAAGAACGGGGGAAAGCAAGTGTAAACAAATCCAGACAGAAGGTCAGAGTTGCTTTCTGTCCATTTTCCTGGGCAGCTGCTAGAATAATCCCAGATTCCCCCCAAACCTCACTCTGAAGCAGATCAAAGCTCTAGAACTTCCCAAGCATTCCCTGCCCTGCAAACTGGTAAGAGAAGACAAATTCTGGTCCAACCAGAGGTGATCTCCAAAGAGGAAAACCTCAGGGACCATGCCTTGTGAAGGCCCAGGTAGAACTCTGCTGCTCAATCACCACGGTTAGGTCTTGAGCACCAGGATAAATGGATTTCAGTAAGTGGGTAAACAATGAAAACATGCACCTCATTACACAATTCGTGAGTATTCACATATATATATACTTCATGAAGTCTAACCTAACCTACTTACTGCCTTAAATATTTTAAAAACACTGATTTAGCAGAAGGGAAAGGCAGGTCAGAAAAGCAAGATGCCAATTTCACATTCTGAGAAGGCAGAAAGTCTGCTCGTGCCCGTCCTCCCCCCCCAACTTGTGGAGTGCTGCGGGTGCTGCTCTAGAGCAAAGGTAGAGAAGGGCTGCAGGCCAGAGCACGATGGGCTGGAGAGACAAAAGCCAAGGCCATGATCCTTTTCACCGCTAGCTTTCTGCTGCCCCAATGCCCAGGGGGGTTCCTTTTCACTCTGCTTTGAGGCACAGGTTTGCCGGTGAAAACTTCAAGGAGCACTCAAACCTCACTTCTGCATGTGGGCACAACAAAATCTGAAAAGCGGGTGGCCCAATTCCCTTATGATTCCCTGCTGACTTGAATTCAAGTTCTCAGTGGATAAACACCTCTCTTCTCCCACTTGGGTTTGAGGGGCTAGCCTTCTTTCAGCATGCTAGGCCTCGGCTCTTCTGGGAACAGAAGCCGCCTTTCAGGAAAGCCCCACCCCCACCCCCAGCCCCAGCCCCATCTCTCTCTCTCCCCTGCAGCTCCCTCTGTCTGCTTCCCTACACCTTTCTAGATTCCAGACGGAAGAGGGGTAACTCCCCAAGGACCTTGTGCTGTTGCTGTGATCCACCAGGCAGACGACCCAAAGAGGGCTCATTGCTCCGCCTGGAGTGGATGCCCAGACTACTTTCTATGCAAACCAGGCCCCAAAGTGGTCGAAATAAAACGTCCTCTCAGTCCTACCAATATGCCAATGGAAATGTGGATGAGAGAAGGGGCAGACCGCCTTGGGCTTAGAAGACCACCCAGAACTTGTAGAGATTAGCTCTGCCCTGAGCAGTCACACAAGAAATGCTCGCTGCCTGGGGGGGGATAAGCAGCAGCGAGGATGGAGAGGAAGCAGCCTCTCCCCTATCACATTCCTGAGAGAATTACAGCCAGGTGGTTCTGGCTGTGTTCTAAAAAAGGGGGACAATGGGACACTTTCCCCGGGGCTGTGAAATTCATTTCTATTTCCACTTTTCTAGTCAGAAAGAGGGCGCAGCAGGGGCCCCAGTCGAGAAAGGCAGTGGCTTTCACCCTTGGAGTAAAGCTCCACGCCCACAGCCGCCGTGTGGAAGCTGCCTAGACAGGAGTGACCAACGAGGAAGCCGGCTTCTGCCCCTGATGCATTTCCAATCCTCTCAGTCCCAGCGAGGGCTTTTCTCTGTACTCAGAAAGATCCTTCACTTGTAAATGGGCCGACTCCTCCACGTGGGACTGAATGTGTATGTCAGATAACTGAAATAGTTTATCATTCATGGATAAGGAGAGTACCTCTAGGGCCCTCCCCTCCACTCTGCTCAGGTACTTAGAATTCTCTCCTGATCCATGAGGCTAAGATACCTCCAAAGAACAATCCAGTATAAGACTCTCCACTTCCTACAACCTCAGTCACCCGAACAGTGGACTGGACAGGTTCCCTTTCCTCAGACTTTGCTTACAGGAATTTCTTTGGTCCGAAAATCTAGGACTTAAGAGCTTTCAGAAGATGAGTCCTGGCTAGAGGCTAGGCTGAGAATGAAGACGACTGCAGTAACACATAACCTGGCTTTTCAAATGCTAAACTTAAGACCAGTGGCTTCTTATGGAAACAAACTTTTATAAAATGCTCTCAAATGCTCCCTTTAGTAAGTATAGCTTGGAAGGTGAGGGAGGGAAAGCCAGGGTCTCAGCTGCCAGGTGAGGGTCTCCAGCCCCAGCGCCCGTGACGCTACCTAAATCACCAGATGGCACACTCCCTCTCTGTTTTCCAGAATGACGCAGCAGCTTTTCGTGTTTAGCACATACATGTCCCAAGAATGACTGTTCTTGAGGCCGGCGTTCCCTAGGAAGGCACACCCTCACTCCCTCCCAACTCCCCGGCAGCTGACGCCATGCAGTAAAAGCAGGTGCCCTGCGGCAGCAGTCACCTGCACAGAAGAAGTTTAAGTGTATTTACAAGTTACAGATGCGTGTCAAAGTTGCTACCTTGGTGTTGCAGGCAGGCATACATCTTCCAAATGCTACATCAGCAGAGGTGGAGTCAGAGAAGAGAAGCCTTCCTTACCACCACAAACAAAGTAAGAAAAGAGAAAAACCAAGCCCCAAGTGTGGAAATGGGGGCAGGTGCTTGGAGATTTTAACCAACCCAAGGACAGAGCATCGCTGCCTTTGTCCTCAGCTCCTGTAGGAGCTATCAGTCTTCCAGAGAAGCTGGTCTGGAGTGAAGCAGGGTCAGCAGCAAGGCCAACGTCAATCAAGAACAAACTTTTCCCTTTTTCTGGACCAGCTCTCACCGTCTGAATCCCAGGGAGGCTGACGTTTGAGGTCACTAAGCACAGGGACTCGATCACACAGTGTTTCAGCAGATGGGCTATTGCTGTTGGCAGGACCCGCACCTGCTACGAACCTGAGCTGGGTATTTCTGCTGACACTGCTCATCTTTATCAGAGGGAAATCGTAAGGGACGCAGGGAAGCTGGGCTTTGGGAGAAGCCAAGGACCCTGGCTCTTGAGCCAGCTAGCCTCGACATAGGGAGGGATCCCTGAGCTAACGGTGGAGGCCACGTGCTCAAGGCTGCTGGGACTCCCCTGTCCTCTTGCCGATTCTGGTGACCGCCTCAGATGCTTGTTCCGGTAACTGCGATGGGTCCGTGAGGATGGACGTTGTCGTGCTCAGCTGGCGGAGGGTGACCAAAACCACTAGGAGAGAAGAGGGGACCACAAGGAGGCGGGGAATTAGCTAGCTCAGTGACACAACACTTAACCTTTTTTCTCCCAGCACCTGCACCTATCCTGGAAATGCTTCCCTCCCTGGCTGGGGTCAGGCGACATCTGGACTCTCCATTCCCTGGAGCATAAACCAAACCCACACTCACTTGGCCTGAGAACAGGGAGGGAGCAGTGCTGGTCCAGCCACGAGAGCGCGCTCTGATGGAGCTCGTGCAAGTTGGTGGTTGATACCATGCCCTTGAATGACTCAAACAACGGTTTGATTATGATGCTGAACTGCCCAGCACATGAGTTAAGGGAAAAATGAGAATGAAGAAGGTTTAGGGACCATCTATCGCACCTCCTCCCAACTCCTGGCATGTTTCCCTCTAATCCATTACTGACCGCTCCTGGAATGGCAGCCAACACTATGCAAGAGAGGGTTAGAGAGGACTTGGGTTTGGCATCAGAGGGTCACACATCTAGAACCTGGAGGGGACCTTAGAGCTCATCCAGCCCCTCACTTTACTTATTCATTTTTTGGGGGCTAGGCAATGGGATTAAGTGACTTGCCCAGGGTCACACGGCTACTAGGTGTCAAGTATCTGAGGCTGGATTTGAACTCAGGTCCTCCTGATTCCAGGGCCAGTGATCTATCCACTGTGCCACCTAGCAGCCCCGAGCCCCTCATTTTAAAGGTGAAAAAAATAAAGACCCGGAGAGATGAAATGACTTGCCTTAGGAAGGGGCAGAAACAGGATTTGAAATCATGCCCCCCAGCTCCAAGTGTAGCATTTGTAGCTCAGGGCTCATCCCACTGTACTACACTGCCTTCTATGTAAACAAAGCCAAGGTTTGACCAAAATGTCTTCCTCCATTTGGTTTCTATGCATCTTAGATTCTGTAACTGATGGGCAGAAGCCATCAAATTAATTCGGGGTAGCTCGTGGCACAAATCAAATAATAAAAAATGCTCCTCCTCTACTGGTACTCTGCCCACTGGCTACAAAATGCTCAAGTCTTCCTTTACCTAAAATAGAAGTCTTTCCCTTGATCCTGCCCTTCTTTCAAGCCATCCTCCTGTCTCTCCTCCCTCTCTAACTGCTCCATTTCTAGAGGCTGCTACACCCTCGGCCTCCACTGCTTTACACCATGCAACATGGCTTCAAACTCTACCACTCTACTGACATTGCTTTCTAGGTCACCAGACTCCTCCTACTTGCCAAATTCAGTGACTTTTCCTCACTCGCTGTTCCTGACCTTCCTACTGCATCTGAATGCTGACCATCCCCTCCTTTTGGATACTCTCTCTTCCCTTGGTTTTCTAAAGATACCACTCTCTCTCTCACCTGGTTCCCTTCTCTACATAACCACAAATCCTTAGTCTCCTTCACTCGTCATCTTTGTCTGTCCCCGAAATTCGAGTAGCCTTGAAGACTCTTTTCCTGGGTCCTTCTCTTCTTCTTTTTCAATACTCTTTCCATTATCACTTAATTCACTGCTATGGAACTAATTATGACCTCTCTGCAGGTGACATTCGAATTCATAAATCTAGTCTAAATCTCCTCCCTCAACTCCAGTCCCCTATCTCCAAATGATGACTGGATACCTCTACCTAGATGCCCATTGACATTTTAACTGCTAGGTCCTATAGGTTCTTTATCCCGGGTCATTTTCTCATTGCTGATGCCACTGGCACCCTAGTTCAGATACTCATCATCTTCCCATCATCTCTTACAATAGCCTTCTAACTGGCCTCTCTAACTTCTCCCCCTAGAATCCATCTTCAACCCAGCTGCCAAAGAAAGCTTTATGACAATGTCACGATCTTTTTTTTTGGACAATGTCATGATCTCGTTCAAAAATATTAAGGAGATGCCTACTGAATCACAAACTTTAAAAATGAGAAGGGTATATGGCATGTCTTAGCAGCCAAGCCCAATCTACATCAGAAAAATAACCCCACAACATCCTCAGCAGGTAGCTCAATATCTCTGCTCAGCTGTTTGCATCCTGTTTCCCCATTCCATGACGAGCTGGTTGACAGCAGGGACTGTTTTCTGATTTGCCTCTTTGCATCCCCAGTACTTGGCACATAGAAGGCACTTAATAAATGCATTTTGATAGACTCTACTTAAAGACTTCCAATAAGGGGGGCCTCACTCCCTCCAACAGTGATAACAGTCCTTTCCTGTTGTGCCCAGCTTAAAATGAATCTTTTCTACCTTAAATGTACCCTAAGAACTTAATCTGGATCGATTCTATGACATTCTCCTTTGAATGATACCCATTAGAACATATAGCATGTCATCTTCCATTTGATATAAACTTGAGGGCAGGGACTATGTCACTGTTTTTTTTAATTAGGCACTATGTGTATACATACATACACATATAGATTTGCTGATCTGACTTGAGATAGGGCAGTTAAACCTTACAGGGACACCTGTCAAACAGAGTGACTTCTATTTCTGACACAAGACCTATACGGGGACCTCATATCTGTGACGCTGTGTCGTTGTGACCACTACAGAATTTAAGTTCTGTGAAGGGAGGGTTGTTTTTTTCAACGTTAAGTAGTTAGTCTAAAAGAATGCAGAAAGTTAGGTAGGCAGCGTGTGCTGTTTTACTGAAGAGAATACTGACTCAATTTGATTGCTTGATGACTAAAACAACAGTACATGGCGCCCCATGAATAAACCAAAGTAAACTGAGTAGTGAAACTAAAGTCAGTACTTATCTGTTCTTTCAAATTGCCTTATGTGTATAACTTGCCACCACACAGATTGGTCCTGATTAAGGCTCTCAGGAGGCCTATCGCTTCAGAGGATCAGCACCCAAACCACTGAGAAGGTAGCTTGCTACTCCTCCTGCAGACGTCCCAGAGGCAGAAGCCGCGCGGCCTGGAGACGTCTGGCGGCCCCAGCCTGCCATCCGTGCTTCCCAGTCGCCTCCTTCTACCCTGGGCCCCACCTCCCTAGCCAAGCCTCATGGTCTTCAAGCTGGGGAGTGATGACTAGCACAGGGTTCATGTTTTGAGGGCCAAAACAGCCGCTTAACTGGCCCTCCGGTCCACAGCAGCGTTCAGCCTGTGGACCCGGACACCTCCCCCAAAATGACAGAAGTGGACGAGACGGTCCCTGTGAGTCCTAAGTCCTATGATCCTCTGAGCTGAACCTCATGAGGGTCAAGAGCCTTCACAAGCGATGACTTCAGACTAACCCCCGCCACTGGAACAGGGAACCCGAGGACCCTCTCACAAATCCCAGGCCAGGCCACTATACTCTGTCACACAGGGACAGCGGAGTTAATGATTTTGATAAGCTCAATGACAACAAACAACTGTTGGGGATGCTTCTGAAGGAAACGAAGTGTCATTTTCCTGTGATTTTCCCCACCCTAGTAGATTCTGATTGGGCCCAGGATGAAAACAAAAGATACAATCCAGAACTTCCAATTCTGTAGGGTCTGACTTTTTACATAATCATCAAACATGTCCCGCATGTGATCATACTGGCGGCGAGTAACAGGCACTCCCGTGGCAGGGAGCTGCTGCTGACAGGAGCTGAAATGACAAGGCCAGAAATATGATGCGTAATTCTGAGCAGGACCCCTGAGCTCAGGCATCCTCCCACTTTCCAACGTTCGAGATCCTGAAGGGAGACACTGTCGGGCCCCACCACGCCTGGTGTCTCACATGATGGTGGCGTTGAGCTCCTCAATCTCCTCCCGGAGGCGCCGTGCTTCCTCCTGCATCTGGCTCCTCTCCTGCTGAAGCTTGGCAATGTACTCTACTGTCTTCTGCAGGGTGATGGCATGGGTGGTCTGCAAAAGGGAAAAGTCAGCTCCACAGCAAGCCCAGGGACAGAGGCAAGGGCAAAAGGCTCCCTCCTGTCCACACTTCCAAGAGCCACCCCTATAGTCCCAGCCAACTCACCAGCTTGCAGTTGTTAGAGATCAAACTGTTTAAGGTTCCAAAGCCAATCTTAATGTTGAACCGTCTCTTCTGTTCAGCTGAAATGTGCTTCATCCTCCGGCTCTGAGTGAGGAAGCAAATGCATCACACCTGGCCACACCAGGCCCCCTCTGGGGTCATAACCCGTACTTACTGCTTCATATTTTAATGCGATCAACCTTACGTAGAAGTTAGTTGCACATGTTACCCAAAGCCCCCTGCAAGCTCTTGGTAAGAATATTGCACTTGGGAGGAAAATTAGGAAAAAATCCAACCCACTGATGTCATCAGGAAGCCAGGATTCATTTCATAAACACTGCAACAAAGTGGAAGAGACCAGAACTGCTGGTGTCTAACTCTTCTCTGGCTCTTACCAAAAGATAAAATCCTCAGCAAATGTCACCTCACTTCTCATAAAACAGATGGGGCAGTTCCGAAGCCTCAATCGACAGGCATTTAGTAAGTGTTTACTATGTGCCAGGTACTGTGCTAAAGCACTGTGAATGCAAAGAGAGGCAATAATGTGGTCTTGGCTCTCAAGGAGTTCACGTCCTTAAAGGCGATAACAGAGGAACAATTATGCACAGGGTGGATAGGGGGCTGAGAAAGGCTCTTGCAGAAAGTGGGATGCACTGAGTCTTGAAGGAAGCCGGGAGGCAAAGGTGAGGAGGGAGAACATTGCAAGCATCAGAGACAGCCAGACAGAGCGTTAAATGTAAGAACAGCAAGGTGGCCAGTGCTGGCAGGTTGTCGAGTACGCAGAGTGGAATCAAGCGTAAGAAGACCAGACGGGAGAGAAGGGAGGACTGCCCATCTGCCTCTGGAGCCACCAAGGCTTAGAGAGTCGGGGTGACAGTCAGGCCTGCCCGTCACCACCAGTGAATGAGTGCTGGAGAACCTTTTAAACAGCAGTTGGCAGAAGTCCACTCAGCTGTCTTTCTGGCAGATGAAAGAGGATGACACAGGGAAGCTAGGATGCTGCAGCTCTCAAGACTTGCTGAGGCTGTCTAGCCCCCCTCCCTAGTCTAGCCCCAGAGTGTGGATTCAGGACACACAGGTGCCTCTGGCCTTTTCGCCGCTTTCTCCCTTCCACCATCTCCAAAGGGACCCCAAACCAGAGAATGAGGTACCTTGAATGCAGCCACATTTGGGGGGTCTGTAGTGGATTTCCCTGAGCAGTTCTGGGGAGACTGAGGACTGGGACTTTGTTCTGATGCACAAGGAGAGGCCTGACCAGAGTTCGGACAGTCTCGGCCTGAAAAGGAAGAATATAAACTCCTCTTAGAAATTGAACCCAACATACCGATCCCACCGTTCCGGAGAGCAACTTGGAACTATGCCCAAAAGACTATGAAACCATGCATACTCTGACCAAGCAATGCCACTGCTAGGTCAGTATCCCAAAGAGGCAAAAAAACAAAAAAGAAAAGGACCTATATGTACAAAAATGTCTATAGCAGCTGTTTTTGTGGTGGCCAAGAATTGGAAATTGAGGGGGATGCCCATCAATTGGGAACAAGTTGTTGTATATGATTGTGATATGACAGTATTGTGCTATAAGAAATGACGAGCGGGCAGATTTCAGAAAAACATGAAAAGACTTAGATGAACTGAGGCAAAGTGAATGAGCAAAATCTACAGTTAACAGCAATACTGTACTATGACCAACTGTGAATGACTTAGTTCTCAGCAATACAACGATGCAAGACAATTTTGAAGAACTTACAATGAAAAATGCTATCCATCTCCAGTGAAAGAACTGATGGAGTCTGAATGCAGACTGAAGCATACTTTTTCTTTATTTTTTTTTTTTTTTGGTCTGTGTCTTCTTTCACAACATGACAAACATGGAAATATGTCTTGCATGACTGCATGTGTGTAACCTATATCAAACTGCATGCCTTCTCAATGAGAAGGGAAGAAAGGAGAGAACTTGGAACTCAAAAAAAAAATTGTAAATGAATGTTAAAAATTGCTTTTACATGTAATTGAAGGAAAATAAAATGCTAAATTTAAATTTTAAAAAATGCAAGACTATCTCATGAGGAGGAAAAAAAGAAAAAGAAATGGAACCCAAACACTTCAGCAAACAGTGAATGAAAGGGCTCTCTACCCACTATCATAAAGCTTCCAAGCCTCCAAGTAAATCAAACACTTACAATAATTTTAAACACCATAAGATCTGTCAATTCATGAAGACTCTACCTTGCTCTCAACCAGAGATTGAAGAATACAAAAGTATGGAGTCCTATACTTGATGAAAAAATGGTTTCCAATGGGCCCAGAAGAAGGCCTGCCTTCATGTAAATCCAAAAGAGCTGCCAAGGTAACAGAAATTCAGTCTGAACTCTGGCTCTGACAATCCAAGTAACAGCTGACATGTATGTATCACTTACGTCATAAAGCACTATACAGATGCTGTCTCATTTAATGCCATGATATCCTTGAGGTAGTTAAGTATTTGTCTTTAGGAACAATCTAGGTTTCCCAGATCCCTTAATCACACTTGTCCACAATGAAATCCACATGTGACATTCTTGCCCCATTTTTACAACCTTGAGAACTTTCTACAGTTTGATCTTATCAGCTTGCCATTTTACTAATCTAAAAGTTCCATTAGGTACAAACACAAATAGAAGGAATTGAACTCTTGGTCATGGATAGAGTGTGCCAACGCTAGTAAAAAACAAAAAACAAAAGAAAAAAACCCATATATTTTCCTGGCGTTAGAGAGCTTTAAACTGAAAAAGAAGGAAGGTGAAAAGAACACATATGTATGCACGTATACGTCCACTGAGCTACATTCCATAGAGAACAGCTACAAACGCAGGGAGCAAGGACAATGAAGGCATGCAGAAGCTGACGGGAGACCACCAAACACATGGCCTCAGTTACACATATAAAACACACAAATATGGTGAACTAAAGATTTTTGACACTAGGCAACAAATCTGACTTCACATATATCATGGAAGAGTGATAGGATAGGACCCATTATTACAATGTGGCTCTGGAAGGGTAAGCCTGATTCAAATAAAACAGGAGAGGTTAAAAGAGAGGCAGTAACATTGTATATGAAAAAGATTCACTCGTGTGAAGAAAGCTAGGAACCAAAGGGCGGAAGCTTCGTGGAGAATATTTAAGTGAAGATAAAGAAAAACATCAATAGAAGTAATGTTGTCATCAGGGCACAGTGGAAACCACCTGGACAGAAAAAGGAAATTGACAAATAGATGAGTTTGGGGAAATGATGACAAGCTTAAAGCAAGAGTGATAGAATCATGATGGGGATTCAATTATCTGGATGCCTGGTGAGGGGCTCTTTTCCTGCCAAAGGAAGAAGACCTTAAAATTTCTTGCCCTGCTTTAAAAATGTCAACCTCGAAAAAAATGGAGAAATGACTAAGGAGGGACTGTTTTTTTGGACCTGATCATCACCATGAAGGAGAACTAACTGCTTGGCTGAAATAATGGGAACCTTAAGGAGATAGGAGACTCTACTTTGAAATCTGTGACAGGGGAGAGGAAAGCAAGCAACAGATTGTTAAAGAACAAAACCTTAAAAAAAAATTTTTTTTCAATTATCAAGCAATTATTTTTTTCTTCCTCTCAACTCCCCTCTCCCCAATAAAAAAAGAAAAACAGAACAGTTCTATCATCCGGTTATAGTTAAGCAAAACAAATTCCCACACTGGTCACATCCAAAAATTGTGTTTCTCATTTTGTCTATTAAGTCCATCACCTTCTGTCCATGAGGTCAGCATTCTTCAACAGTCTCTGAAAGAAGAGACTTTAAGAGGCTCAGGGAAAAGCTAAGTAGGATTCCACAGCCTAAACCCTTTCAGAGGAAGCCAGGCCAGTAAGGGATGGTAAGCTATCAAGAATGAAATTCGGAAAGACAAAGTGAAACAATTTTGATAAGGAAGGGGGGGACTTGCCTAAAAATGAGATGGGATGATAATAACACAAAACACAGAGAAGGCAGAAATTGTCAATGCTTCTGTTTTATCTGTTAAGGAGAACGGCTTTTGGAACGGAAAGGATGGAACAGGACTGGCTAAGAGGGAACTGAAACCCAATAAACAGAGAGATAAAAACAACACCAAGCTGTTCTTCATTAGTCCAGGCAAACGACATTCCACAGCACTGAAAGTACTGACTCGTGAGACTGATGTGAAGGGAACAGGGCAGAAACTGGGGAATGGCAAATGTTCCAATTTCAAAGAAGGTAAGAGAGCAGAGTCAGAAAAGTATGGGCCGGTGAGAGCTCTGACTTCAATTTCTGGCAATATTCTAGGATATACAATAATAAAAAGAGAAAGATAGTTAACAGCCACAAACGTTTGTCCTTGTGATCCCAAGAAGCTGGCAAGCAAGACATTATCAAGAATAGATTTTGCCAGACTCTCATTTTCTTTTCTGATAGGGTTACTAGACTGACAGATCAAAGAGAGTTTTGTAACTAGGTTTACCTAGATTATAAAAAATCACTGGACAAAGTCTATTATGCTCTTGTTAAGATGACAGAGACGTGGGCTGGAAAATTGTACAATTAGGTGAAATATGAGCTCATTGAATGGACAGAACCCAAGAAGTCACTAAGAGTTTACTATTTTTTGTTACAAAGCATAGCTCCCAGGACAGGGGTGGGCAAAGGGACATTTTTCGAGATAAAAGTGAGGTAAAAACAGAAAATTTCATGACATCATGGAAGTAGGTCCCTAGTGAATTTTTTTATGAATCTGTCCTTGGTCTTCTGATATCTGTGTTAGGATTTAATATGTATTTTTTAAAAATCTGCAAATCACATGTAACAAGTTCATGGTTTCATATACAGCAATCTTATTTTGTTTTTCTATCGAAATGGACATGTCTGTTGATGATTAAGTTCACAATAAAAAAGAAAATTTTAAATTAAAAAAAACAAAAAAACCCCTCAAAAAACCACCAACTCTGTATCCTGGGAAAAAAGGTCTAAGTTGTATGTTGATCAAACTTGTAGATGACACAAAAGTAGGAGAGTGAGCTAATGTACTACTAGGTGACAGAATCAGGATTTTACAACTTCTCAACAGACTAGAATAGAGACTGTTAAATAAGATGGAATTTAATAGGCACCAAGACTTTCAAAAATAATTTTACCAATACAAAATAGAGGAGGGACATGGGTAGAGGGAGTTCATCTAAAAGATGTGGGGGTTTTAATGGCCTACAGGATCACTGAGTTAAAAGTGTGACACAGCAGCCAAACATGCCGATGCAGTCTTAGGCTACGGTGAGAGAGGCAGCAGGGTGAAATGCTAAGACAACTTTCAGTCCCCTTGGGTTCAGTCGGCAGCTGTGAGTTTCCAGTGAAAGTGACAAAGTGCTGTCAGAGTCAGAAAGGACGACGCATGCAGGAAAGAGAAAAAGAAAGGATCGAAGGACTCCGTTTGCCTAAAAAATATACTTACAATAAATGATGATGTTGTAATGGAAGAGTTTAAAGAGATAGCAATTGCGGTAGCCGTCTGGAGAAGTCAAAAAGAAAACAGACTGATCAAAGATCAAGATGATGATTCACAAGTGGAGGTGGATAGTAAAAGAATCCAAAAAAAAAAAAAAAAAAAAAAAAGCTGTTAAGAGCAGCAGTGTCAAACTCAAATAGAAATGGATCCCTACAGGCCACAGCAGAGAAACTTAGAAAACCACCACAAACTAACATTATCTACAATGTATTTTTTTAATCATTTCCCAATTACACTTTAATCCTGCTCTGGCAGTACTCCAGCGAGTCTGACACCTCTGCTTTCCACCACCAGCAGGTACAGGGGAAAAAGCACAGGCTCTGAAGGCAGAGGACCTGGGTTCAAATCCTGTCTCTGATGCTCACTTCCTGGGTGGCCACATCTGTAAAACGAGAGCGCTGGCCTTAGAAGTCCTTTCTAGCTCTCAGTCTACGCTCCTATGGCAGCACTGTGTGGATGAACCTGAAGCAGAGGAAAAAACTAAAGGCAAAATGGAGGAAAGGAAAAAGTGAAACAAAAGCTTTGGCCTGGGAGATACTATTCGGAAGGGTGTATTTTATTATTACATTTCTTTCCATGAACAAAAATCACTTTTCTTTAAATCCCACCCTTCCCCCACCATCGAGAGGGGGAAAAAAATACAAAACCTTTCTAACAAACAAGCATAGTCAAACAAAATAAATTCCCACATTAGCCATGTCCAAAAAACCCAGAAGACCCACGTTCAAATCCAGCCTCAGAGACTCACTAGTCCTGAGACCTTGGGCAAGTCACTTCACCTGTTTGCCTCAGTTTCCCTATCTATAAAACAAAGATAGTAACAGCACCCTACCTCTCAGCATTGTCATTAGGATCAAATGAGATTAAAAATTATAAAGTGCTTAGCACAGCGCCTGGCACACAGTACATGGTATACAAATGTTAGCTGCTGCTGCTACTATTACTTTTATTGTCCATCACCTCTCTCTCAGGAGGTGAGGAGCACGTTTCCTCATCAGTCATCTGGACTCATGGTTAGCCACTGCATCAATGAATGTCGTCAAGGCTTTCAAGATGATTTGTTTTTATAGTGTTGTTACCACTGTTCTCCTGGTTCTGCTCACTTCATCCTGCATCCCTTTATACAAGTCTTCTCAAGTTTCAATGAAACTGACCTGTCCCGTCATTTCTTACGGCCTAATGGAATTCTGTAACATCTACAGGCCATGATTAGTTCAGCCAGTCCCCACCTGACGCACATCTCTTCAGTTTCTAGTTTTTCACTAAAACAAAAAGAGCTACCAATATGTGTGTACATATAGGTCCTTGTCCTCTTTCTTTGAATCCTGGAGACTCTTAAGAACTAGGAAAAAAAAAACCACACAGACACGTTTGTCAGAATATGTACTCTGAGCTGGACGGAAAGCAGGCCACTCAGTTCCAACATATCCACTCCCACAAAACCCTGATGTTTGCACCAGACCAAACAGCGACCAAGAAATCCAATGAGAAACTACAGTAAATGATTTCTTCCATCCCTAAAGCACACAAGAAGTCAGCCAGAAGCCGAGCTCACTCTGGGTTCTGGGTCGGACTTCTGCCTGCTGTGCTGAGGGTCTCCTGGGTCTCTGCAGTTCGGAGCTCTTGATCTTCAGAACTCTCCTCGGCATCTCAGAAGAGTAAGGGCGTCAGAGCCCACAAGCCTGACACTGCAGAACTCTGCCTGGTGACAGTTACAGCTTCAAAGAGCCCCACTCTGGGACTTTGGACCGTCCTGGGGTTTTCTCACGGAAGCCCTCCATTCCTGCTGCCTCTTGACACAAAGCCTTGTAGCTGACATGTGTTCTGTCTCTGTCATACTGGCCCTGGCTTTGCTGTAGGCACCCCACTTCCCATCTGTTTAGGAGTCAGCTTCTGGCTGAAAGGAGTGGGGTGGTCACATCCAAACAATTTGGTTTGGACCCAGATCTAGCTCAACAGGGAAACAGGGAGTGAAGATTAGGGGCAGGGTGGGGAAGGAGGAGAATAATACCAAGGAGCAAACAACTGAAAGCAAAACAAATTTCCTAACTGTGGAAAGTTGGGGAGGAGGTGGGGAAGAGAAAAGAACTAGAATCTACGGGGGTGCCTTGGATGGCTGAACAAATTGGTATACAAAGGTAAGGGGATGTTATTTTGCTTCGATGAAGTAAGCTATCCAGCTCCTAAGAGAGACGTGATGAATACAAGGTCCAGAAACACACATTCTTGGACAAGGCCACTGTAAGGATCTGTTTTGACCGTGCTTATTTGTTACAAAGACTTTTTTTTTCTCTCAGCTTATACATGGGGGGAAGGCGAGAAGTATGTTGAAGAAACGGAGCTTAGCAACACTAAGGGCAAAAAGGGGGACATCGTAACATTTTCTAAATGCATAAAAGAGAACAGAAGGTTGTTCAGAAGGGAGAACAGACAAGGAGGACAGTCTGAAAGCAATGTGTAGAATTCATTATATCCTTTAGAAAAGAAAGCACAAGATATATGCAGTAGAGATTCAGTTTACACAGATCCATCTTTGGTGTTCTGCTAAATGTATGGAAATGTTCTTTTTTTCGGTGTTTCAGTTCAGAATCTAAGCGCCCTGGCCACCTACTTAAACTGAAACACAGATCTATACCCCCCCCCAGGGGCTTCCTTCAGGAAAGACTTCATTTTTTGTTGTAGCAAAGGAAAGAGCTGGCTGCTCTAACTTTTATTTAATTTTGTAAATATCAATGTTTTGTCTAACAGAACATTATTCTGAGCAGGGGAATATAGGCTTCCTGAGACTTCAAGAGGGGTACATGACACAAAAAGTGTTAAGAACTCCTTTTTAGAAGAAGGCTAACAAGTCGAAAAGTGAAAGTTCAAAAGATCATGCTATCTAAGGATCTGCGCAAGAACTGGAAACGCGTAACTTGGAAAAAAAGATGTGAAGGAACAAGATAGCTATCCTCTGAAGGGTTTAAAGACAAACTGTTCCATAGCTAAGACTCATTCTGGTTGGCCCCAGAGGTCAGAGCTAGATGCGTATAGCTGGGAATGGCAAAGAGGCAGCTTGAGGCTTGGCGTAAGGAACAGCTCCCTGACAATCCAAGGTGTCCGCAGACGGATCAGACTGCTTCAGGATGTCGCTACAGAGATCGAGAAGCCAAAGTGATAGGACCACGTCAGATACACTGTAGAGGGAATTAAAGTTCAGGCTGGACAACAGCCTCCAATCAAGCATCATCTATTAAGTGCCTACGGTGTACCTGGCACGGTGCTAAGCACTGGGGATACAAAAAGAGGCAAAAGACAGTCCCTGCCCTCAAGGAGCTTACAATCTCATGGGGCAGACAACAAGCTATATCCAGGAAAAACAGGAAATAATTAACAGAGGGAAGGCACTAGAGTTTAGAGGGGCAGGAAAAGTCTTCCTATAGAAGGCAGGATTTAGCTGACCTTTGAAGGAAGCAAGGGAAGCATTCCAGACATCCCAGGGGGACAACCAGAGATATGAAGTGTCTCATTCCTGGAACAGCAAGCTGGTCAGTGACACTGGACCCAAGATTATGTGGTGGGGAGTAAGGGATAAGAAGACTGGAAAAGCAGGAAGGGGGCCCCTAATCTTTCTCATTCTTAGATCTGACCGTTGGGCCTCTGCTCAGAAAAGTCCAATGGCTGCTTTCCTACCCACTAACTTGCCAGGCATTGCAAGCCCTGCACAATCAAGACCCGCCTTTCCAGCCTTATTTTACTGTCTTAGAATCAAAGATCCACAGCTGGGCAGGACCTCAGAACACCCAGTTCACTCTACCTGCTTCACAAACAGGGAAGTTAAGTGATCTGCCCAAGGTCACAGAGGCTTTCTGCTGTACCAAGGTATGGAAAATGTTCCAAAGTGGTCTGTGCCTTAGCCAGCGCTGTATTTTTCCACCTCTGTGCCTTTTCTGATCCTTGTCCCCTATGCCTGGAATGTCCCACTTCACTAAAGGTTCACTCAAATGCCCCCTCCACTTCTGCAAAGAAGGATGGTGAAGCACAAGACGAGAGACAGAATTTTTCTTACCTCTTGGCAATTTACCACTTCCTCTGCCCCAACCTCTTGGACTTCACAAAATACTTTTATACCTCTCGAAGGTATTACGGATCATGACTAAACCTGACGAGGGTAAGAACTGTATCTTATCTAAACTTACAGAGAAGTAAATGTCAGACATTGTCAAACCAGAGACATAAATGCTTGGTTTTTTTAAATTTTATCTTATTTATCTTCACCCATAACTTAAGGGGTCTGCTTCCCCTCAAATTAAACACTCACTGGAAGACGGAGAAGCAATCTGGGAACCACCTCCGTGAAGTGAGATCTGCTCGCGCTTCACCAAAGAGTCTTGCAGCACAGCACTCGGGGAGAAGAGCCGGGAGGCTGGGGATGGCTGGCTACTAGCAGCATGGCCAAGGTCTGCAGCAACCAGGATGCCACTATGGAACTCAGTGACGCCAGGAGCCTGCAACAACAGTGAGATGGATGTTACTTATCTACGGAGCCAATCTTCAGACCAGTTTGCTGCCTGCTGACTGGTGCATGCCAGAGAGGGGAAGACTGGTTAATCCTAATGGCAAGGGACCTAGTGACCCTGGAGTGGGATGGGATGAGAGGTGTCCTTGGAAAAAGGATACTTTAGAGTAACCAGGAGACCAAAAGGGAGGGGATCTCCTAGCATCCACCGCCCCCTGCCCCCTTCTCCCGTGACAAAGAGAGCCTGCTTTCCTCACCCTGGCGATGACCACATTGGGCTGGGACATAGTAGAGGTCAATACCCCTTCTCTCTTCAGAGGGCCAGGGGTCACAATCACCGCTTGGGGTTGTCTTGAAAAGGCAGCTGAAGAACAAAGAGGAGATTAGGCTGAAGGCCTCAGAGCCCAGCAGGCACAGCAAGGACTAGCACGGGAAGGTCAGGACAGCCAAACTACAAAGAGCCACCATGTCACTTCAGTCACTGCCCATACCAAGGGCATAAAACAAACAAGTCCTGCCCATCTCCCACATCTGACGGATCCCTCCCTGAGACAAGGCTCAGGAAGATAGCTCCCAGGACCCCTAGAATAGCTTATATACCTTTACCCTGTGCTCCCACAAACCCAAAGAACCGGAGCTTCATTTGTGCGCGTCAAGAAGGTCCTACATTCGTTTATCTATCTTACTCACCTGGGGCGATATAAGCATTCTTTAACAGCAAAGACACGGGCTCAGGTTTTAGAGCAGGCACTATTTTAGGGGGTGGCTTGGCTCGCCCACTAGCCAAGGGCACAGATTTAGGGTGGGCAAAAGTCAGGCGAGACTGGGCTGGCCCAATGGCTGGAGGCACTGTCAGGCTACAGGGTGGTCCTGGTGGGGCTGCCTGCTGTGCAGTTAGCACAAGGCCCTGGCTCTGGCTGAAAGTAGCTGCAGAGGCATCAGGCGTGAGTGTAGCCGAGGCTGTGTGGGTGATGACCGAGGATGACTTGCCAACCCCAAATTTCTGTGACTGCAGAAAAGGAGATGGAGCCTGGGCATTCAGAGGGGCCCCCGGAGGGGGCACTAACGGCATTGCAGGTGAAGACGGTGTTGGTGCTGGGCCGGGAGAGAGCAGGGAACCTGGAAATACTGGGAGGAAAGTCTGTGGACCACTCAGGGGTGGCTCTGGGCTACCAAAGTCTGTGGGCTGAATGAAAGGGCCCCCGAGTCGGGGCCCATGCTCACAGCTCCGCCTTTCCGTGGGGCTTAGGGAGGCTGGCCCTGGTGGGACAATGAGGCCGTCAGGGAAGCTCATGGTGGGCAGAGTGCCCCCTGATAGGACAGGCCCCTGAGGAAAAAAACAGAGAACACCAGAGTTAAAGAGCTCTTCAGCTTCATCAGCTTCTGATACAATGTAAGCTCCAAGAACCTCAACTGAGACCCCAAAGGATTCAATTCCTGCGAGACAGAATAAAGGTGAAGATATCCACACACATTACCGCCAATCTAGGGGAGTAATGTCTGTCTTAATTTCCCCAGATGATCCCAACAGAGGCCGGACTCCAAAATGGAGCCTGGAGAGAAAAGAAAATCAGCAACAAAAAATACTTCCACAATTCTGGAGGATCTTAACACTCTGAAGATTATGAGTTTCCCACAGATCCTCCTCTTCTTTTATATGATGGGAGAATTAAGATTAACGGGGGCATACCGGGTCTTCTGGGATACTGGCATGTGTCTGGCTCTACAGATGTCCCATATCCCCAAAGGTGGGAACAAGTGATAAAGATTTCACAACCCCATCCTCCCAAGATAAGCTCTGCCCAAGGCTAGAGGGGAATCTCCAGTTGGTCAAAAATAAGGGAAAGAAATAAACCGAATCCACATCTTCTAGCCATTCCAGACACCCTAGCTCAGGGGAATGCACAAGTATTCCTAAACCTGGAACCAGATCATACTCCACTTCCCACCTCACACATGTAAAAGGAAAGTTCATAATAATTCCTTGCAACATCTAAAAGTGCTTTACTTATAAATCATAGTCATAACGGTTATGCCCCTGGCACAAGCCTGCAGACAAATTCCTGGACATGCACACCCCTACCTGCGCTGGTGGACTGCTGGGGTCTGTTGCAGCTGAAGCAGCAGGTCCAGCAAGCATAGGGCCAAAGACGGAGCGGCTAGATGAGAACAGGTCTGAAAGACAAGGTCAGGGCCCTTCAAGTCCCAAAGCCCCAGCCAGCCTCTGAGGTCAGAAATGCTAGGCCTCCCCTCACCCAGAGTGGTAACAGGGAGTAGAAGCTGCTCACCCTCTCTGGGGCAGCTTCCTTACTACGGAACCAGTCCCTGACGGCCTGCCAGGGCTCACTCAGAACAACCCCCACGACCCCATGGTTCAATTGCTCTTCAGGTTCAAGGATCAAGGGCTTATTTTGAGACATCCCAGCTGGGCTAGGCCTGTCACCAGTGCCCTCTGCTGCACAGACAGAGAACTGTCCACAGCCAGAGCCAAGGCTGGGGCTCAGGGAAGGAAGGAGAGAAGCCAAGGCCCAGCCAAGACCAGACACACATCTTCTCCCCATCAGTACCACCGAAAAAGGACTAACACGGGAAAGGATACCCCCTATTACTCATGAACAGCTCAAAGTCACCTCAGTTTTCACAGTACTCTGGACTTAACCACTTGTTTGACTCCTCTAGGAATTACAAAGAGAGGTGTGACCATGACTTGAAGGGGGCCAGGCCCCCTTCTCTGCTCCATGTGCTTACCCTGGAAAGGTTCAAATGTGTCCATGAAGTCAAAGTTTGGTTGTAGAGGGATTAGCCCTGGCTGGATCATGTCTGCATTTCCCAAATGTGCTACAAGAAGGCAGAAAGGAGAAAGGAGCTAAATCGGGCTGCTCAGTCAATGGTACAACAGTGTAGAGAAGGCTGGAGGAACAACCAGTGAGGCTAGGGCACACCTCCTTTGAACGTTGTTGAGCCTTCCTCATAAAAAGCAAGGGAGTAAATCTGCACAGCTTTCTTCAAAAGAGTTTGCTTCACCCTCACTAGAGCATGGGCTACTCTCTGCATTGTTGTTGTTTTGAAAAGTTTAGGTCTCCCTATCTCACTTAGGCTAGAAGTGCAGGGCTACCTCCCTACTCTGATGGACAAAGGAGCTTTGACCTGCTGTTTCCAATCTGGACTGGCTCCCTTAGGCAGCCTGAGGGGATCATAATCCCAGGGACTCACCATATCAATACTAAACTTAGTTCAGATACACCTGCTAGATTTAGCCCAGTACAGCTGAGATCCCCCACATACTGATTCTCACCCTGTGTCTAACCAAAAAGCAGAAAAAATGTATGACACCAATGTCATGAGGTCCAAAGAATATACTATGGATTTGCTTTAGATTCTCCTGAACAGATAACATGGTATAATCACTGACACCTAAGCATAATTGATAACATTTGGGTAGAAGGGGAGCTCTTTCGGGACAGGGATTACTCCGCCTTTGTCTGTGTATCCTCAGCACCTAACAGGGCCTGGCCCACAGCCAGAACTCTCTACATGCTCGATGAACTGAACTGAACAGCAGAAATGCCACAGGGGGTCAAGCCAATTGCCCATCTAGCTCAGTATTCAGTCTCTAGTGGTGGCACCAAACAAACACTGACTGGTCTCCAAAAGTTAGGCATATACCACCAAAGAGACCCTGAGGGAGTGAGGCAAAGTTCATTAACTAAACTTGGAATAGAAAGTGACTCAGACTGCAGGGAAACAAGTGAAGTCCTCAATCACTGGGGAAACAGACTGAAGTTACCTATTTCCCTTGGGTTGGGCCAGGCCACTGGCTGATGCGATGAAAGAGTGGAAAAGAGGGTGTCACTGAATTCTGACATGAGCATGTCTGTGTCCAAGAGTGGATCTTCTTCCATGGGGACTGGGGTGTCCCACCCATCCCCACTCTTATGCCAGAAAAGCAGGTCATCATCCTACCCCCATAGGAAGCAGAAAGAAAACAAGAGGGTTTAAAAAAAAAAAAAAGGAAATATAACCTTGAATTCTTAACTACAGGGTATCAAGAAGCCTCCTCTAGTCACCTGAGGAGTGTGAGACAAGAGTTGCTGATAAAGACCCTGTTGTTTTAAATTAGAAGAAAGTCAGTCAATAAATATTTATTAAGTACCGCTTACGTGCCAGGCACTGTGCAAAGCACTTTACAAATATTATCTCATTTGATCCTTGTCACAACCCTGGGAGACAGGTATTGTTATCTCCATTTTACAGTTTAGGAAACTGAGGCAGCCAGATTAAATTATATGCCCAGGGTCACAAAACTAGTAAGTGTCTAAGGCTGAATTTGAACTCAGGCATTCCTGCCTCTAGGCCCAGTGACGGGCAAATTTTGAGTCTCCAGGTCCTGTTTTTAAAAGAGCAAGTAGCCTAGCAATGATGATGATGAAAACAACAGCAATTCATATTTATATGGTACCATATAATTTGTAACTGGTTTCCTCCCAATTCTTCCTATTAATAAGTGATACGTCGTGCTCTGGTGCCCCCTGCTAAGCCACCTAATTCACTCTTCTCCCAGTCCAAGCCCAGACGAGCTCGGTCAAAGGTGGCCGAAAGAGTGACTGGCTTGGATGGTGCCCTGTGCAGGCTTAATTCAGCTTCCCAGAGGTTCACTCACCCGGACCAGGCTGGAAAGGTCCTCGTCCTTGTGCTTCTGGAGCTGTGGAGAAAGGGACACCCAAGTTACCAAAGATTTCATGTGAGAGTAGGATGTGTCTTATGCCACTGGTACTGAGATAGGTTTCTCTGTCTGTAGGATGTTCCGTCGCTGTCCAGATACACATTTTCTCTGGGAGAAAGGGAGCAGGGAGTCTCAGCCCCATGTCAGAGGCAAGGAGACTGAGGAACAAAAGGATGGGGTCCAGGTGGCCCGTTCTAGCACAAATAGGTTCTCAGCACCACATACTCGGCTCTGCTTAGCCAGGGCAGCGTTTTCCAAATCAAACTACTTTGGAAAATGATTCAATGTGTTGGTGACCTGCTCTTTGATGGCTGGCTCAAGGAGTAACAGAAACCAAGAAGAAGATGGGACAAAGTGGAATGAGTAAGAATCCATTTGTAAGTTTAAAGATTTTGACAGACATGTTGGGAGCCTGTAAACATCTGTCACAGCTCACTGCCAGTCCACCGACTAGCAGCTGGAAGACAGTGCTGGGGTGCGGCATCAGATGCCATCCAGCCCCACCTCTGGGAGAAAGCCTCCACTACGTTCTCTCTGGTGCCAAGGACAGATACCCTTTTCTTGAAGTATGTTCTCCACTTGTGATATTCCCTGATCACAATCTCAATCCGCCGTTTCCAGTACTTCCCTTCTGTGGTGATGGCCTGGAATGTGGACAAGGCAAAGGAGATGTCAGAGGCAGAGACTACATCAGTGTTAAGACAGGACAAAAATGAAAACGTTCAATACCCTGCAAAGGCCAGGAGAGGGAGGCTGAGCACCTGGCCCTTGGCTGTGATATTTCACACTCACAACATCATCCACAAGATACTTCCTTATCTCTCAGGTCACAAAAGCCCTGAGAAGTGAAAGGTGAAGACTGTGGCTTTGTGCTTCTATTTCAGGTCCCATCAAAACTAGAGGGGCCCAGAAGGAAAGAAAGAGTTTTAAAGGCACTGGAGGAAGCGCACAGAAGATTTAGCAAATGCTTACAGTACAAGTGAACGCTCCTTCCAACTCTTAAAATCAGGTAGGTTCTAAAGAAACTCAAGCATCACTGCAGAGGCGCCCCATGTACCCAGTGCTGAAGAGTGCCCCAATGCTCCCCCACATTCCCCACAAGGCGATTTTCCCCAAAGCACCTCTGGCCGGCGATGCTCATCCACTTCCACAGAGCCATCCAAGGGAGTCACAAAGTGGCACACAGGATTCTTCCGTTTCTCTAAGTCTAGGGGGAAGAAGGGAAGAAACTGCAACTCTACCAAAGATTTCAGCATGCCCCGTCCCACCCAGGCTGGCTGCTCTCTCCCTTACGCTTGAGTCCCTCCTTAGCTATCTTCCCTGTTAAACTTGGAGAGGTACGAGAAGTAGAGATCAGAGGAAAAGTGCCTAAAAACAATACCTGGACACAGGAGGGAGCCCAGCTCATTCAAGGAGCCACTAGCGTGACACAAATGCACTGCTATGCCCTAGTCTCCAAAGTATAAGTCTGCGGAACGATAGGGATCCAAACCAGCTGGGAGATGGTATCTGTCCTTACATCCTCAGGCTCACCTTCTTGCCTTGGTTTTACCTCTGGGTTTCTTGTTTCCAGGGACTACCTAGGAGAAGGGGAACACTCTCCAAAAACAATGCCCTCATGGATCTTTTCTACAGAGTGAAATTCTGGATGAAGAATTCCCAGTAGGGATCTGACATCTGCCAGAATTATCCTGGTCTCCTCTTCTAAGAAGCCCTCAGGCCTCTTGCTTTGGTAGGCACTTACACTGCATATACCATGCCCGCCAGATGGCATTGTTGAGCCGGATCTTGTCTCTCCATTGCAGCTTCAGTCCTTTGAAGTTCTTCCACTTTGGAGATACCAATTTTCCACTGAAAAGGAAAAACAGGAACTCAATGGTTTCCATGAAAATGATGTAGTCAATCAGAAGACTGCAAAAGCTACCCCTCCACGAACACATGACACAGGATCAGCCTGAGTGCAAGCTACCCAGCTCTGGCTCCGACCACTGGGGCAGACACCTGCCTCGGGCCCAAATGGACAGGTCCCTCCAGACACTGAAGTCTGTGAGCATGGCTTTCTTAGTCCATTGATATTTCCCTAGGTTATGCTTACAGACCAAGGAGACACAAGGCAAAAGAAAGCTCACCTGAGCTCTAGGCCACAAGTGTCACCTCTGAAAACAGATCTTTCTTCTTATGGTTGATGCATGAGGAAGAGAAGGGCAAGAGAAAACATGAGCAAAAGCTCTTCATTGGACACCACCATCTGTTAAATGGCACCCATGGGATCCCAGAACACCCTTTCTCCAAACACAAAGAATGACTCAGGAAAGCAAATTCTCAGCTGTTCCACCTACTTGGGCATGGCAAGGAAAAACTGCCATCCAGCATTTGTTTTAAAACAAGCTACTGATGAACATTAACTACACTCGAAAATTCAGTTTCTATTGAAGACCCTACATGAAACTTATCACCTCCTCTCAAGACAATATAAATCATATATAGCAGAGGAAGAAACTAGCAGTGGTAAGGCCAACCACTGTCTGACAATTTCTACCTCTACTCATGAGAGAAGTATGTTTCCAAGAACTAGCTGATTGATGGCAAGGCCCTGATGGCACCAGTGGACGCAGCACGCAGATATATCTGAAAACACTTACTTTTTCCTCCTGACTCTATGGGTGCCCAGAAGTAGCACCCCAACTCTTCATCACTCATGAGGGTCTCCTTCACGACCCTATCCACCTGAGAGAAGCATCCTCTGGCATCCAGAGCAAAAGACCAGTAGCAGCAAGGCCTGGCCCTATCTGCAAATCTCTATTCTCCCCCTCAGCGTCCTCTTCCCAGAAAAACGTGGTGCAAATGTACCAGACAACTGGACTGTTGATGAACCGTGCCAGATTTGTGTAGATAAACAACTTCTCTATTAGAATTAGAATGCAAATTTGAGAGCAGTGATGGCTTTATTTGTTTTAACATCTCAGTGCCTAACACAATGCCTGCCACAGAGGTGTTATCCTGACTGCAGCTCCACAATATCTGAAATATTTCTTTCTGGCTGCTTGCAGCATTTTCTCCTTGACCTGGGAGCTCTGGAATTTGGCTGTAATATTACTGGGAGTTTTCATTTGGGGATGTCTTTCTGTGTGACTGTGTAGGAAGTTCCTTCACCTCTCTAGATGCCAGAGTCTTCATCTGGAAAGAAGGCTGTGACAGAAGATTCTCCACTCTCTCCCATATAAAGAGGTGGCCAGACAGATTGAAGGTCTTTCTAGTTCAAACATTCCAGAAATTATTTAACCCTTATGCAAACCACCGGTCCCAAGTACAGAACATCCAGGGAGTGCTGAAGTCATTTGTAACTGGCTCCCACTGTTATTCCCAAGAGTGTATTTACATCTCAGAGATGGGTAAACACTACAAATCAGGGCTAGATTTATTGTTGTGTTGACTATCTAGATTTAAGAAAAGTGATGGCTGCAGGGAAGAAGATGTTGCAGGGGCAGAGCCAAGGGGGTGGAGAAAGCAGGGACGTGTGTGAGCTGTCCCAAACTCCCCTCCAAACAACTTCAAAAAGAATTCTGGAGTGGCAGAACCTACAAGAGGACAGGGTGAAACAATTTTCTAGCCCAAGACAATTTGGAAGGTTGGCAGGAAAGGTCTGTCACACCAAAGAGCGGAACTCAGACCAGCACAGGCTGGGCCCCAGCAGGCCTTGGGGGCAACTGAATCAGTAGCAGCAACAGCAGTGGCTTCCAGAGCTCTAGCCCACAGACAGTAAATGGATTGGACAACTGCTCAGAAAGATATTTCAGAGGTCCCTGAGCCGGCACTGGGTACAGGACCCTGTTGCACTGTCTATACACGGATCCATGTCATAGTCCTGGGTTGCGGTCTCAAGACAAGGCGCTAGCATACCAGAACTTGCAGCTGCAGGGAAACAGAAACCTTAGACACAGTTCCAGGGCAGAAAAGAGTGTTTATGATCCCTCACAGACCAGAATACAGGCCAGGAGAGTAGGAAACCCATCTCTCCTAAGATTATATCACCGTGGAAGAACCGAAAACTTACAGACTCTCAGTACTAACTCTGAAAACAGCTGCACAAAAAATTTAAGGCTTGGGACAGTGCTGGGAGCAGAGGCCAACTTTTAACATCAAGTTAGAAGTCAAGAAGTAGACTAGAAAAATGAGCAAACAACAAAAAAGAACCTAACCACAGAAAGTTACCACGGTGACACAGAAGATCAAAACACAAACTCAAAAGAAGACAACAAAGTCAAAACTACTACCTCCAAAGTCTCCAAGAAAAATCTGAATTGTTCTCAGGCCCAAAAGAATTCCTGAAAGGGCTCAAAAAGGGATTTTAAAAATCAAATAAGAGAAGTAAAGGACAACTTGGGAAAAGAAATGAGAGTAAAGCAAGAAAATCATGAAAAAAGAGCCAATAGCTTGGTAAAAGAAGTACAAAAAATACTGAAGAAAATCAACACCTTAAAAAAATAGAATAGGTCAAATGGTAAAAGGCACAAAAATCCAATGAAGAGAAGAACTCCTTAAAAAGCAGAACCGGCCACATGGAAAAGGGAGTACAAAAGCTCACTGAAGAAAATACTTCCTTAATAAATAGAATAGGCAAGTGGAAGCTAACGACTCCACAAGACATCAAGAAACAATAAAACCAAGTCAAAAGAATGAAAAAACAGAAGAAAATGTGATATATCTCATTGAAGAAACAACAGACCTGGAAAATAGATCAAAGAGATAATTTAAGGATTATTGGACTACCTGAAAGCCATGATTAAAAAAAAAAAAGGCATCATCTTTCAAGAAATTATCAAGGAAAAATGCCCTGATATTCTACAATCAGAGGGTAAAATAGAAACTGAAAGAACCCACCAATCACCTCCTGAAAGAGATGCCAAAATGAAAACTCGAAAGAATATTACAGCCAAATTCCAGAGCTCCCAGGTCAAGGAGAAAATACTGCAAGCAGCCAGAAACAATTCAAATATTGTGGAGCCATGGTAAGGATAACACAAGAGCAGCTTCTACATTAAAGGATTAGAGGGCTTGGGATATGATATTTTGGAGAGCAAAGGAACTAGGGTTACAACCAAGAATCACCTACCCAGCAAAAGTGAGCATAATCCTTGGGGGGTGGGGGTGGGGAATGGACATTCAATGGAATCCAGGACTATCAAGCATTCCTGATGAAAAGATCAGAGCTGAATAGAAAATTGGATTTTCAAATACAAGACTCAAGAGAATCTCAAAAATGTAAACAGGAAAGAAAAATCACAAAGGATTCAATAAGGTTAAACTGTTTACATTCCTATATGGGAAAATGATACTTGTAACTACTAAAAACTTTATCATTATTAGGGTAGTTAGAAGGAGTATACATTGACAGATGACATGGGTGTGAGCTGAATATGACAGGTTAATTGTTTAAAAAGTAAAATTAAAGGGTGAGAAAGAGGAATGCACTGGAAGAAGGGGAAGGGAGAAGAATCGGATAAATTATCTCATATAAAAGACGCATGAAAGAGCTTTTACAGTGGAGGGAGAGATGGGGGAAATGGGCGGGAGCATATGAGCTTTACTCTCATCTGAACTGGCTCAAAGAGGGAATATCATACAAACTCAGGTATAGAAATCTTTTTTACTCTACAAGCAAGTGAGGGGGGAAGGGGGGGCTGATATAAGGGAAGGCAGATTGGGGGAGGTAGTAGTCAAAAGCAAACCACTTTTGAGGATGGACAGGGTGCAAAGAGAGAGAGTAGTATAAATGAGGAAAAACAGGATGGAGGGAAATACACTATAACCTTAAGTGTGAAAATTTTTTTACAGCAAGTGTCTCTGATAAAGGCCTCATTATTCAAACATATGGAGAACTAGGTCAAATTTATAAAAATAAAAGCTATTCTCTAACTGATAAATAGTCAAAGTATATGAACAGGCCTTTTTTAAGATGAAGTAATCAAAGCTATCTAAATCATGTGAAAAAAATTAGAGAAATGCAAATTAAAGCAACTCTGAGTACCACCTCACACCTGTCAAATTGACTAATATAACAGAAAAGGAAAATGACAAATGTTGGAGGGGATGTGGGAAAACTGAGACATTAATGCTCTGTTGATGGAGTTGTGAACTGATCCCACCATTCTGGAAAGCAATTTGGAACTATGCCCAAAGGGCTATAAAACCATGCACATACCCTTTGACCCAGCAACATCACCATTATGTCTGTATACCAGAAATAAAAAACAAAAAGGAAAAGGACCTATATGTAAAAATAAATAAATAAATAAATTATAGCAGCTCTTTTTGTGGTGGCAAAGAATTGAAAATTGAAGGAATGCCCATCAATTGGGGAATGGCTAAACAAACTGTGGCATATGATTGTGCTGTAAGAAATGATGAGCAGGAAGCTTTCACAAAAACCTGAAAACACTTATACTGATACAAAGTGAAGTGAGCAGAACCAAGGAAACATTGTATATAGTAATGGTAATACTGTATGATGATGACCAACTGTGAATGACTCAGCTACACTCAGTAATGCAAAGATCCAAGAAATTCCCTCCCACCTTTTTTTTTTAAAGACTGAAGGACTTAGGATGAAAAATGCTATTCATCTCCAGAGAAAGAACAGATGAGGTCTGAATGCAGATCAAAGTATACTTTTTAAAAAAACTTTATTTTTCTTGCTGGCCTTCTCAATGATGGGAGAGGTGAGAGAGGGAAGGAAAGAATTTGGAACTCAATTTTTAAAAACAAATTTTAAAAATGGTTTTTTACATGTAATTGAGAATAAATTATTAAATACATACATATAAAATGTATATAAAAGAAATGTATATAAAAGAAAGAAAATAGAGGTCTGGGGGCACCAAGACCTGGTATAAATCTGGCATCAAAAACTCACTAGCTGTGTGACACCAAGCGATTTCTGCCTACTTCAGTTTCCTTATCCATAAAACAAGAGAGAGACAATAACAGCCTCTACCTCCCAGGGTTGCTGTGAGGATCAAAAGAAATATTAGTAACGTACCTCCTGAATGCTAGCTGCTGCTGTTACTACTAGCTGGAGGACCCTGAGAGGATAAAATATCCGTAGTATATAGTTCTAAAAATGCACACACTTTATTTTTTTAAAATAATCCCCCCAAAATGGTCTCATGTCTCCTCCTTCCCTCCTGTTCCTTCCACTTAACAAGGCATTCCTCATCAAAAGATAAGGTCGAGAATAACAAAACCAGGGAGGAAAGCAACCAGTCCCTGGTTATCAGAATGCTTGAGTCCCCTCCAGGAAGAAGAGGCCAGCACTGAGACAAGAGCCGAGGAACATTTGGATGATGCACCAATGTCGGCAGAGCAATTCTACCCTTGTTGTCACCATGGCTCTGTCTGTGTCTGGAGACAAGACGGATTGTTTTTTCAGAAATAGAATAAAATAAATGGCAATATTCCTCTGGGCAGGCTCTCATATTTCTTGAATAGTCTGAAAGAAGGCAGATTAAATTAGATTTCAGAGAAGGTAAATGCCTGGGGCTGAAGTGGTCCTTCCCTTAGGCTAATCATGTTGGACAGTATGTGACCTATGAAGTCTGTGATTAGGGCGATACAAACTTCCCACTTCAACATTAGTAAATCATGGTAGCTTTTGTATAGTGGTAACAGGTACCCACCAACACATCTATATAGTTATTTTAGATTTATAGTCTCCACAGGATATCCCCCCCTTCCCCAACTCCGACAGAGGATTAGATGCCCAGTGAAAATGAGGGTATCAAAGAAAACCATACTAACATTTAGAAAAAGGACCACAAGCAGAGACGGGGAGGAAGGGTAGAGGAGGGGGAAACAGGGAGGAGACATTTACTGGGGAGCCTATGAAAATTCTTTTTCAGGGACTGGTTGGTCCAGATGATTGCTGAGGTTTCTTCCAACTCTAAAATTCTGTCACTGTTTATGTAGGATGTCACCATTGTGCCTGTGCCTCACAATTAACCCCTGAAATCCACCTCTAAAGTCAGTCTAAGGAGCTCGTGGAACATGAAACACAGTATAAAAACTAAGAATAGAAATAAAACCCAAGCAAAAGGGAAAGGATTACAGCAGTTTGAACCAAGGATTCTGTCTCTTGTCCACCCAAAACTTGGAGATTCTAGATCAGGAGCAACTGTGGTGAGCAGCAGCAGCTCGGGTGAGCAGCAGCAGCTCGGCTAAGCCAATCCAGCTTTCTAAAGAGCCAAGGAAAGTGCCAGCCCTGCCCCAGAAGGAGCTCCACAGCACTGTTCTGGCCAAAAGGAACAGCAGAACCTGTCTTCACACTCATCTGCAATGGAACATCTTTACCTTTCCCCCTCCTGTTTTAGCTCACTTCTCTGAAGAGGCTGATCCTCCCATGGGTCCACATTCCACAGGAACATTCTTGGCCCCTTAAGGCTTGGCCAAAGGCCTGCTGTGAGGTCTGGCCCTCACCCTCCAAGGTCATCCTCAGCCCCCCAAGGTCGCCAATTGGCACACAAGTTCCTCCATGAAAGTAACATCTTCACACTGCCATGGAGTGACACCACCATTCTGCCCCCTGCCCCCCAATAAAAAGTATATTTACTCCTTAAAATCTAAAACGCCTTCCTCTCAGCTTGCACTGGCAGATCGAGATCTCTTACAAACTCCCTTTAAAACAGAGACACACTATTCTAGTGAAAAAGATGACTCAGGCCTCTAAAGAAATGGTTCTGGGAGTTCCACTCCTGGGAGCCAAGATGGCAGAGTACGAAGTAAGTCACTCCCACCCTCCTTTATTGACCTCTGAAAGTCCAGAAAATATCGACCCAGGAAAAACCCTGAACCAGCAAAAAGACAGGGCGCTACAGTCTTGTGGCCCAGGAAGCTTGGGGGATTAATGGGAAAGGCCCCTCTTGCTCTGGGGAAGGAGTACAGGATTAGAGATGTCACTGCAAGCCCCACTTCAGCCTACCAGGGGGAGATCCTGAGACCCAGGTTGGCGGAACAGGCAAATGCCAACACCAGGACCCCCTAGAGCCTCAATACTGGAAAGGAAACTGGTAGACACCAGCTTGGAATACAACCACAGGCGATGGCCTTCTCCAGCAGCCAAATCACTGGTACCTCAACACAACTCTGGGAAGCACAACTCCAGAAGAAAAGCCCCAGGCTGACAGAAACTCACCAGCAGCGAAATATCCCTGTGCAAGGCCCAGGTGACCAGCAGTCAAACATTCAAGTACAAGGCCCCAGTGAGCAGGAAAAGAAGCTTAGGTAAGTACCCCCTTCACTCCAGCAGGAGAAACTCAACAGTTTTTTTTTGGTAAAAAATCAGAAAACAGGCAAACACCAGCAGAAACGGAAAATGACCATAGATTCTTATTTTGGGGAAAGGGAAGATCAAGGCACAAATTCAGAAGAGGACAACATTGTTAATATACCCACATATGAACTAGTCTCAAGCCCAAAAAGTCTTCTTGGAAGAGCTCAAGAAGGATTTTAAAAGTCAAATAAGAGAGGTAGAAGAAAAATGGAGAAAAGAAATGAGAGATTAAAAAAGTACAAGAGAGAGTCAGTAGCTTGGAAAAGGAAGGACAAAAATTAACTGTAGAAAACAAGTCCTTAAAAAGTAAAATGGACCAAATGGAAAAGGAGGTACAAAATCTAATAGAAGAAAGCAACTCCTTAAAAATTAGAACAGGGCAAGCGGAAGCTAATGACTCTATGAGAGAGCAAGAATCAGTCAAACAAAAACAAAAGAATGAAAAAACACAAGAAAATATAAAATACCTTGTTGATAAAACAACTGACCTGGAAAATGGATCCAGGAGAGACAATTTAAAAATTATTGGTCTACCTTAAAACCATGATGAAAAAAAGAGCCTGGACAACATTCTTCAGGAAATCAAAGAAAAGTGCCTCGAGGTCCGAGAACCAGAGGGCAAATTAGTCAAGGAAAGAATCTACCCATCACCTCCTGAAAGAGATCCCAAATTGAAAATGCCAAGGAATACCACAGTCAAATTCCAAAATTACCAGATCAAAGAGAAATACCGCAAGCAGCCAGAAAGAATAATTTAAACATCATAGAACCACAGTTAGGATTAGGCAGGACCTTGCAGCTTCTACATTAAAAGACTGGAGGGCATGGAATATAATATTCCATAAAGCAAAAGAGCTTGGATTACAACCAAGGATCAACTACTTAGAGAAATTGAGCATAATCTTTCAGGGGAGGAGATGGACATTCAACAAAATAGGGGACTTCCAAACCTTCCTGATGAAAAGACCAGAGCTCAACAGAAAATCTGACCTTCAAATACAAGACTCAAGAGAGACATAAAAAGGTAAACAGGAAAGAAAAAAAAAAACCACAACATGAAAAAGGTGACTCAGATGCCACAGTACATGGGAACTAAAGTTATTAAGAAAGTAACATTTTTGGGATTATAAATCACAGAGAATTTAACTGGCAATTGCTAAGGAAATCCTAAAATGTGCTGAAACAATTTTTAAAAAATGAACAGAGAGCCAGGAGTAAGGTACCTGGATTCAATCAGCTCCAGACAAGCATCCAATAATTAACTCACTATTAAAGGGAAAGGGAGGCAGATGGCTTTGGAGTCTGATTCTCGGTTCCCCAACAGAAAGGGAGAGAGAAGTGTGAGGCACTCTGAGGTAATGGAGAGAGTATTTAAATGGGAGTCAGAGGACCTGGGTTCAAATTCTGACTCTGTCACTTATTAGCCACAAAGAGCAAAAAGTTCCATCTCTCTGGGCCTCAGTTTTCTCATCTGTACAATAAGAAAGTTGGACTAAATGAGCTACATAAAAGACAACTGTTACCAGATGGCACCCTGCCTTTGCCTCTGCAGGCTAAGTGGGCCTCTACAACGGGCTACTTTTTGAATGGGAGGGGACAGCAGTAAAATAAGGGGTGAGACTGAATGACTTTAGCATCTCTTTCAGGTCTGATTTTAGGGCTCGTCTAATCTAAACTCCTCATTTTGCAAAAGAGGAAACTGAGACCCAGAGGGATTAAATGACTTCTTCACAGTCTCCCAGCTAGGATTCAATCACAGGCCCTGTCTCCAAACTGGTGCTCTTTCCCTGTATCATGCTGTCTCACTCGTTCAAGACTTCCAGTTCTTCGCCCTCCCGCCTGAGACTAGTTTATCTTCCCTGGCCTTTCTTCAGGATTTGGGCTGGTCCCTAAAGGCTGCTGGGAGCCAAGACTAACAGTCCACGGTCAAGACAAAGGTTCTTTGAAGAGAGCGGGGATGAGGGGGAACAGCCAAAGCTAGGGAACGAAGGCAAGTATAATGGCATCATTCCCATGATTCTGGCCCTCCAAAACCACCTCGCGTCAGCCTGCCCACACTGGCAGAGCCGGCCTCCTCCTTGCGGACCTGTCAGCATTTCAAGGCCATGCTCCCTCACCCACACTTGAGTCCTATCTCCAGAAGCATGACATCAGTCCTACTCACAAAGCCACATAGTGCTTTTGCCTTTTATTTGAAGGGATCTTATGGGGTCCCAGGAATGTTGGTCTAGTACCTGGTATCAAAATGAGAGTCAGAATTGCAAAGCTCTCTTCCAAGGTCTGTGGCAGAGACCTGACAGGTGGGACAGGTCCCGTCTTTCCACCTAGTAAGCCAGGATGAGAACTTTCTGGCTCCCCTCTCTCAGCCAATGTGGGTCAGCTAGGCTGATCCATTCTCTCCATGAAAGCTCTAGCTAGCTGTAAAACAATGAAGCCTATTTTAGGCACAAATACTAAGTCTAGGGAAATGATTGTAACAAGAAGGAAAGAGATAGAATCACAGAGTCAAACTCCTGTTCTGATCCTCTTCCAGCAATGCTCATGACTTGCCTTTTTCCTGACTTCTCTCTCATTCCCATCCCCCTCTCCCTTTCCCTCTCCTCCCTCTGCACCATCCTGCCTGATTAAGTTCCACACTCCCATCCTTTAAACTCTGATACTTGGGACTAGGCCTTCCCCGCACTGAATTATATCAGTGGCGTGCAACAACGACCTTCATCTTTGTTCAAAAACCTCAGAAGCCTTGACACCAAAGGCATGTCCTCCTGCTTGTCGATCTTCTGCCTAAACCAGTATTGGAGGCAGAGGGGCAGGGGATCAGAAATCTAGCATGTTTTTAATGTTCAGAGAAAAGAAAACCAGGCAAAAGGAGAAGAAAGGGTGTGTGTTCCTGTGCTTGATGGCCATGGCAGGTGGCTCGAGTTAGGCTCCAAACACAGTGGGACATGGGCAGCAAAGTGGAGGATGAGACAGCACATATAGGGGTGACATCCTCGATGTTATAGCACCAGAGCTGGTAAAATCTGAACCTGGAACTCTGGTTTCTCTTTATTCCCCGGGGCTAGAAGCAGAACAACCCTACTGCTCGGAGCACAGAAAGAACCTTCTCTTACAAAGAGCGTATGCCTGATATTCTAAAGGAACTTTGTTTCTAGCATGGGGCCAGCAGGTCTCTCAAATAATCCAGAAAGAAAACCATGAAATCAACCAAGCCTCGAGTACTCACTCTCTTAGAAGAGACACTGAGTCCAAGAACCTCAGCATCTTTCCTTACACGACTATGTGTGGGGAGAAGGGGTTTCCAAATAATTAACACTAGTCTAAGTCATAAAAGAAAGTGGAAAATAGAATGAAAGATTTACTGTGAATTGTAAGGAGGAAAAACTTATACAAACATATAACTCTTTTATTTTACACTTCAAGTGTTTATTACCTTTGATGCACCATTAGTTGAGGCAGCTAGGTAACTCAGTTGAGAGTGCTGGGCCTGGAGTCAGGAAGACCTGAATTCAAATGCAGCCTCAGACACTTACTAGCTGTGTGACCCTGGGCAAGTCACTTACCTCTGTTTGCCTTAATCCACTGGAGAAAGAAATGGCAAACCACTCCATTTTCTTTGCCAAGAAAACCCTATGGACAGTATTAGTGTCTATGGGGTTGGAGATGACTGAACAACAACCAAGCATCATTAGTCACCATGACCTTGGAAAGAATGTTAAGAGTAATAATCTGGGTGGGCTAATCTGAATTTGTGCACACATCTGGGTTTAAGAAATCACACTTCACCTGTAAGAAGTTTTCATGTACACAAAAGCTTCTCACCTAATCTGCTACTTTAAAGCCTCTGTGCATTTAAGAGTAATTATTATCAATTTCGCTCATTCTCCTTGACTCAGGACATCATGCTAACTTAGAGGGTCAGAAAGGAAATGTGGACAAGCTGGGGGGAAGGGGAGTGAGCCTATGTCAGATGGCCATTATCCCCACTGCCACAGAAAGGAGAAGAAAAAGATTTAAGTGAAATGAAAAGGTGATAATTACTTCATTCAAATATTCTTTTCAACAGCTTTATATATGAAACAAATCCCAACCTGTCTTACACATCGGGTAAAACAATGCAATCGGGAGTTGATCTGCTTTTTTACAAATACAATGTATGACTGGAGGCAGGGCACCTCAATCTAACTACTGCAATCTCCTCTGATTGGCTAAGAAACTCTAGTCAGGTCCCTTTAAAAAAAAAAAAAGAGTTGCAGCCACCCTCCCCCTTAGTTTCCCTACAGACTGCCTGACTCTCAGGATTGGTGGGAGGAGAGGTGGCCAATTAGGCGGCAAACAGCTCCAAGATCCTTTGAAGAACTATCCTAAATAAACTCCAGCATTATTGCTATTATTAGGCAACTTCAAGGCAAGGTGAGCTACTTACACTTATTAAGGGCCAGAGAAATTCGAAGCCGCCTGTACATTTCAGAGGATAAAATAACATTGCCACATCCCCCAACCCTAAAAATAAGCTCCTGCAGCTGTAGGCATCGCTTTCTAAAAGGAGCCTCTGTCCTCCACTGACTGAGGGAAGAAAGAAGTCCCCTCTAGAACCCCAAACCCTCATAGCTTGAAACCAGTGTTAATTTGGATTCTCAAAGCATTAAGATGAATGAACTTAAAAACTGTGTAAGAGCACTCAGACCCATTATTTCAAGTTTAGCTCTTAAGGCTTCAAGTGACTAAAAAACCAAGAGTCAAATATCATTCTGTGAATCATTAAACCAACAAAACATACCTTTATAAAACTCAGACCAAAAGCATCTTCCAGATTTATAGATGAGATCATCCAAATGAAATTTCCCCTAGACTTCACTAGACACATAAAAATGAGCACTCCAGATACTCTGGCCCAACTGTTACCATGAGCTTCCCATCCAGCCTTCCTCTCAAGCTTTTCTATAATTTAACGGCTTCCACATTAGAGTTCCTACAAAATCCGGGTGTTGGATTTTCAGAGGATAGGTCTGTGGCTCCAATCAATGCTCCAAACATTTATTAAAGACATCCTATGTGCCAGACACCGGGCTAGGTACTGGGAATACCAAAACAACAAAAAAGAAATAGTCCTGGTATACTCAAGGAGCAAACTTTCTTTAGTGTAATACAATGTAGAGACCTAAGTGTAAGCAAACACAAACTATACAAACCAACACTCAAAGAGCATTAAAAACTGAAAAAGGTGCAGAGATCCAGAACGACAACCTCTTGAAGAGGAGCCCCTGAGCTGTGCTTTGGAAGGATGTCAGACATGGAGGACCACATGATCACAGGCCAAGAACAGGAGACGGAATATTGTGTAGGGGACACCAGTTAGGAGGCCAGTTTGACTGGACCCACAGTGGGTCAAGGAGAGTAACACGGAACAAAATTAGAGCGCCAGGAATCAGATTATGAAGGGTTTCAAATGCCAAGTTGAGGATTCGATCTTTTCATCCCAGAGGTAATAGAGACCTGCTAAGTTTTTTTAAAGGGGAAGTTGTGGAAATGTAACATGGCAAAAGCAGTGTTTTAGGAATATCAACTGGACGACTGTGTAGAAGATAGATTGGAAAGGAAAGAAGAGAAGCTAGGAGATCAATTAAGAAACCAGTACAGTTGACTAGGTGACAAGTGATGAGGGCCTGAACTAAAGTAGATCTCTGTGTGAATGGAAAGAAGCCAACTGACACAAGAGATGTTGCACAGATAGAATCAACCATACATGACAAATGTTTACTATAGGGGATTAAGAATAGTAGTTATAGTGCTCTCTCAATAGAAACAGGAAAACCTGAGAGTTGGGTCTGGGAAGAAAATATCTATTTTAGATATACTGGTGTGAGATAGCCAGGTGATGTCCAACAGGCAATTGGTAATTTCAGATTAAACTTGAGGGGAGAGTTTTTGGTCAGATATATAGATTTTGGAGTCATGTGCAGGGAGATGATAATTGAACTCATGGCAGCTGAGATCACCAATGGAGGAAATATAAATGGAAAAGAGGAGAGCCTATGACAGAGCTTACTTATCCATGAATAGGAAGATACCTAATGGATGCTTTGATGATGACTGCAAAGTTGGAATATGTTCTTTCGCCAAAGCCTTCTCTTACTTTAAAAAAAAATTCTTTTTTTCAATGAGTAAAGTCTAAAATCTTGACTTTGGAATTCAACACCTTCTGATACTAACAAAAACAAATGGGTCACACCAGCCAGGCTGGCTTTTTCAATGTCCCCAATCCTTGAAGGTTCAGCTCAAGTCCCTCAAATTTTTTTTTAACTCTTCAAAATTTATTTTTACAAGTACTAATCATCTCTCCCTCCCACCACTCCACCAATTAAACAAAAACAAAATCTTCACAATAAATACAAATAGTCCAGCAAAACAAATTTCCACATTGGCCATTTTAAGTCCATAACTTCTCTGAAAAGAGCTGAGTGCCATGATTCATCTTCAGTCCTCTGGGCTTGCAGTTTATCACTGCATTCATCAGACTTCAAGGTTGTTTTTCTCTATAAAGTTGTCATTGCGTAAATTGCTCTAGTTCTCACTTTACTACATCAGTTCATACACTGTCCATTTCATAATTTCTTTTGGCACAATAATATTCCACTATATTCATATGCCAAGATTTGTTAAGTCATATTCCCAAAGGTGGCCAGCCCCCTAGTTTCGAGTTTGAGGCTACTAAGGAAAAAGCAACTATAAATATTTTTGTACATATGGCTGCTTTCCCTCTTTCTTTAATCTCTCTGAGGTATAGTACTAGTTAGTGGTTTACCGGGGTTAAGGAGTATGCACACGTTAGTAACTCTTTGGGCAAAGTTCCCTATTTCTTTTCAGAATGGCTGGGCCAATCAACTCTCTACCAATAATGGATCTCTGTTGTCTGTTTTCCCACAGCCCCTTCAACACGTATTTTTCTCTTCTGTCATCTTCGCCAATCTAGTGGGTGTGAAGTAGAACTTCCAAGTCATTTTAATGTGCATTTCTCTGAGTATTAGTATTTTGGAACACTTTTTCATATGGTTATTGATGGCTTGGTCCTCTTCTTTTAAAAATTGCCTGTTCTTATCATTTGACCGCTAATCTATTGGAAAATAGCTCAAAACCTTATAAATTTGAATCCATGCCCTATGTATCTCTGACATGAGCCCTTGATCAAAGAAACCTTACTGCAGAGATTTCAGTTATCTCTTTCCCTTCTAATTGTTACTGCAACAGATTTGTTTGGGCAAAAACTTATCAATTTTATATAGTCAAAAATTTCCATTTTATTTTCTGTGATTCTCTCCATTGCTTGGTTATGAACTCTTCCCCTATTCATACACCTGAAAGGTTTGACATGCTCCTCTACTTATGTTTTACCTCTTATGTCTAAGTCATATTTCCATTTTGAGTTTATCTTGGTTATATAATGCGCAAATGTTCTATACTATATTTCTGACAAACTGCTTTCTGCTTTCCCCCCAAAATTTTTGTCAAATAGTAAATACCTACCCTATATAAGTGAATGGGGTCTTTGGGTTTATTGAAAACTACGCTACTTACTGTGTTCACTTGTTTTATATTATGTACTTAATCAGTTCTACTGATCAATTTCTCTATTTTTAAACTAGTACAAAATCATTTTAATTATTACTGTTTTGTGGTACAGTTTGAGGTCTGGCACTGGCAGATGCCCTTTCTTACCATTTTATTATCATCCTTGAGATTCCAGATCTTTTGATCCTCCATATGAATTCATTTTTTCTAGCTCTGATTCTAACTAATTAGTTAACAATAAATTCTAATTCTTTTTAGTTCAAATTCTAATCCTTTGATTACTGATTAGCACAGCACTGAGTAAATTAATTTAGGTGGCATTGTTACTTTTATCATATTGATTTGACCTACCCATGAGCAATTAACATTTCTCCAATTATTTAAGTCTGGCTTTATTTCTGCAGAGTGTTTTATAGCAGGGCTTACATAGTTCTTGGATGTATCATGGTAGACACACTCAAAATACTTTATGTCTTCTGAAGTTATTTTGAATGGAATTCTCTTTTTAGCTCTTCTTGTTTGGTTTTGTTGGTGACATATAGGAATGCTGGTGATTTATGTGAATTTATTTTATATCCTGCAACTTCGCTGACTTGGTTTCAATTAAGTTTTGGCTGACTCTAGATGTTTCTAAGTAAACAATATTCTCTGCCAAAAAAGCAATAAATTACTTTCTTCTTTGTCCTCTATCTCTTTCTTCTTTCATTACTCTATTTAGCCTTTCTAAGATTATGTTACCTACATGATCATGGGCACCCTTGCTTTACCTCGATCATACTGGAAAGCCCTCCATTTTTGTTCTTTGTTTTAGATAGATGTGTACTATATTAAGGAAAAGTCCATTTATTCCTCTGCTTCCCAGTATTCTCAACAGCAGTAAGTGTTAGATCTTGTCAAATGGTTTTTCAGCATCTATTGCTATCACACCGTTTTTTTCATTTATATTAATATCATTTGTTTATTTCTTCCTTAGGTTGAATTAGCCCTGAATTCCTTGTACAAATCCAATCTGGTAGTAGTACAGAATCTTTCTAATATGTTATTGTAGCCTATTTGCTAATATTTTATTTAAAAATTGTGTGTTACTTTTCATTAGGGACTTTTCCCCTCTGTTTTGCCAAAGTATCAAGACCATATATGTAGTACTGAAAGAGACTGGAAGGATGCCCTCTTTTCCTATTACTGCAAACAATTTGTATGATAATGAAATTAATGTTCTTGCTTTTTATTAATTCACTTGTAAAGTATCTTCCCAGTCCTCCAGACTTGCAATGGAGGAGTCATCTTACCCCCTAATATCCAATGGGTTGCTTAAAGCCTGTCACTTTCATCTTTCCAACACCTCTCAGATTATACCTCCTTCTTTCTTCTGACACTGCCACCTTCACCACCTCATACCAGGATTATTTCAATAGCCTGCCAGTGGGCCTGCCTATCTCAAGTCTCTCCCCACTCTGGCCCACCCTCCATTCAGCCACTAAAGTGATTTTCCTAAAGCAAAGATATGATCATGTCAGCCCTCCCCCCCACCCCCCTAATTAAACTGCAGTAGCTCTCTATGGCTTCCAGGGTCAAACACAAAATGATCTGTTTCATAACCCAGCACCCCCTCCCTGCCTTTCCAGTGTTCTCACACCTTACTCCCCACCATGTACTCTTCAGTCCAATGATCTAGTCCCACTGGCTTCTCGGCTATTCCACAAACCAGACACTCCATATCTTCGCTTTGAGCGGTTTTCTCGGAATTCCCCATGCCTGGAATGTTCTCCCTCCTTGGTTCTGACCACTGACCTCCTTGGGTTCCTTTAATTCCCAAATTCTAGTGCCTTCCCTCTGTCAATCATTTCCCATCTATCCTGTACGTAATTTACTTTGTCCATCTTTGCACACTGTCTATCCCCTGGGCCTAGATGTGTCTTAAAAGCAAGGATTACCTTCTGCCTGTTTTTGTATCCCCAGTGCTTATAGGCATGCAGCACTTAATAAATGTTGGCTGACCGGCGGAAAAGCATTTACATGTATTATTTCCATTGATCCCTACATCAACCTTGTGAGATAGGTGCTATTCCCACCCTCATTTTACAGATGAGGGAAGTGAAGCAGAGAAAAGCCACGTGACTCACCCAGGATCACACAGCTGCATGCCTGAGGTGGGATTTGAATTTAGATCTTGAATCCAATACCTACACTCAGTCCACTGTTCCTCCTCACAATCATCTCTCTGCTCTTGAACTTCTTCCCTTGGGAATTCATTTGTAGCTTATTCAATTTATTTTGCCAATGGTGGGCTATTTAAATAATATTTCTTCTTGTGTTAATCTGAGCATTTTATATTTTTTAAGTATTTCTGTTAGCATATAATTGGGTAAAATAGTTTCTGACAATTTCTTTTATTTCCTCTAAGCATTTTTTTCCCCATTTTTAATTTTTTTCATTTCTATTACAATTTGATTTTCTTCTCTTTTAAAAAATAAAGTGTTTGGGGCAGCTAGGTGGCGAAGTGGTTTGAGCACCAGCCCTGGAGTCAGGAGAACCTGAGTTCAAATCCCACCTCAGACACTCTCCACTTAGTAGCTGTGTGACCCCAGGCAAGTCACTTAACCCCTCTGCCTAGACCAAAAAAAAAAAAAGTTTTTTTCCCCACCTCCTACATTTAGAAGTTCAAATTTTTTTGCTTTCAATTTTATTAATACTGTAATTTTCAGAATTTTTAAGCTCAGCCTTCTCTAAGAGGCCTTGCCTAAGTACACTGTTAGGCCACATTGAATCCTACTTTTTCTCAACTCACATATCACCACATAATCTAGAATTTTTCACCTCTCTAATCTGCCTTTTATACAGTTACAAAAAATCTTCATAACGCACAGGTCTGACCATCTTCCTCTCCTGATTAAAAACTTAAATGGTTCCTTTTTGCTCTATAAGGGAATACCAACCAATGGTCATTTTAAGATCCTCCAAAATCTGGGCCCCAACCTACTTTTCTTGTTGTTCACATTATGACTCTTCATAGATGTCATCATCATCACCACCATAGCAGCTAGTACTAAAATAGCATATTAGGTTTACAAAGTATTTTACATATATTACCTCATTTGATGTTCACAATAATCCTGAGAAGTATGTTATTATTATCCTCATTTTATCATTGAGGAAACTGAGGCAGAGGTTAAATGATGTACTGGGGTAACATAGCTAGTAAGTGCCTGAGGCAAGATTTGAACTCAAGCCTTCCTGACTCCAAGTCCAGGACTCTATCTACTACACACACTCCCTAGCTGACTCATTAACTCTACATTCGCTCTGAAGTCTTGTTCCTGGAAAACCTTCCATGATAGGACATCATGTGCCTAGAAGACACTCCCTCCTCACCTCTGCCTTTCACATTCTTTAACTTTCTTCAAAGCTCAGCTCAGGTGCTACCTACCTCCTCTTAAACAGTAATTTTCCCTGATGCTACCAGCATTTAGGGTTCCTTCCTTCTTAAAAATTCTTGAAAATTCCTTGAAGTCCTTTCATCTCTCCTTTGCCAGTCCCTTCCTTTTAAGGCCTTATCCTGAACCATCTATATCTGTCCACAGCAGCCCCCAAACTCCCCTCCCCCAGTAGAAGAGAATAAATATCTGGAGGGCAGAGACAGTTTCATTTTAGTCTTGGTACCCCAAGGTCTAGTACAGTGTCCTGCCCACATTGGACATTTAATAAATGGCTACTGAATCGGAAAATACCATGAAAGAGCACAAGATGATTCCTTAGGTGGAAGTCATCTCCACAAAAACGTCTTAAGTTCCTTGAGAACTAGAACAAGGGGTCCTTCCTCTGCATCCTCCCCAAATTCTGAGATCAGTGTTCACACACAAGCCCTCTAAAAATGCAAGCACGCTGGATTAAGAACTGATTTTGCCCATCTCCGACCCTTCTGCAGCAAGCAGCTCTCATGTGGGTGGTGTTTAGCGTTCAGACACCTTCACAGAACTACACAATGTGGCTAATGGGTCATACTGTCTGCAGCAGAACCATTTTCTAAACGTCAGAATTTTTCTTTGGGACTATGCTCGTTTTCACCAGACACACTAAGACACTCCTTTCCCAGAGGAAGAAGTACTAAAGAGACTATAAGTGCAACTTAGCCAGGGCAGATGTGTTAGTAGGTAACAGCTAGCTATCACTAATAAACCTTCAGCCTACAAATCTGCCAACTGTTAAATGGGAAGTTTGTACTGCCCGAACAACAAACTATGTACACGTAGCTTACATACTCATCCCAGCAAGGATCATTCCAGCACAGGTCCTAAGGGGATGGGAGAGTGCTGGGCAGCACGACCTATGATGATTCACCCATAACCACACTGGGCACCAAACTGAGGTTTCTGGTTACCTGTTTTCCAGAAGGAAGCATGCTACACAGCAGAGATTTTAAGAGTACTTCTTTCTAAAAGTGAGCAAGCAATCAACACCTCAAGGGAGACACCACTGGAAATTACTCTTAGTTACCTCCCAATGTCCCTCCCCTGCCAAAGAAAAGGAAAGCAAAGGAAAGGAAAGCATAGAAGGGTACATTTCCCATTACAAACTCAATCTCTACAGACAGCAGCCCTGCATCCTCAACATAGGATGAATCTACTCAAATCAAGTGAATTTCTCCTTCACTTGCCCCAGAATCACCCATTTGTTTCTGCAAGTGTCCTCAATTATTAAGTTTTTCTTTTCATTCATTTTTAATGTACATTTTGGTAGAGAAGTTTGAGGGCAGTACAAAAACCTGGAGATAAAACTAGCCCATTAAACCTAAAACAAACCAGTTAATCTCAGATAGAATAGCCTCTACTTTAAAAAAAAAAAAACCAACTAATTTTTTGTCCTTTAGGGAAACAGCTGATCTGCAGATACCACTACAAATGCTCGTTTTCATACACTTACTAAGGGTTAGAATTTTCAAAAGTTAAAGCAACAAAAAAGAGCCATTCTGGATACATGAAACCAAGCTTTCAAAAATACAGCTATAATATAAGGAGAAATAATTGTTTGCTCATCATATCCCCAGCTTCAGCCTCAGGCTTTTCTGCATGATACTATTAACTCTGAAACAAAGGCACTTTCTGGAAAGTTGTATGTGTCCACAGCTTCACACATGGGTAAGCAGAGCTTCAGTTACAGCAGTTCTAGAAAACCAAGGTCAGAACATCTAATCTTGCTCTTTCACTACCAGCTCAGGGCGTTTCCAAAAAAAAAACAAAAGAAAGGTCAAAAAAGAAGAAAAGCCAAAGGCAGAGAAAATTTAGAAGGAAAACTGAGTGATAAAAAGAAATCACAGGAAATAATATACATTTATTTTCTCAACAGCACATCTTGAAAAGGCTTTACTCTTAATATACTCAACTAGTTCAGGGTGGGGAACCTGTGGCCTTCTAGGTCCTGGGGCGCAAGCCTTTTGACTGAATTCAAGTTTTACAGAACAAATCCTTTTATTAAGGGGATCTGTTCTGTGAAGTTTGGATTCAGTCAAAGGGCCACACTTGAGGACCTAGAGGGCCACATATGGCCTTGAAGCCACAGGTTCCCCACATGTGAACTAGGCATTCACATGAAGCAGATAACCACCACTCTATAGGAGTATAGACTCTAAAGAAACAGTCGACCACCTCAATTTAGGGGTAAAAGGCAAGAGTTCTATGAATTTTTTCTGATCTTTGAGAGAAAAAAGGCATGCAAATATGTGTGGGGCAGTGGTTAAGAGTTAAGTGTGAAATACAAAACCAATTCAAGTGATTTTGTATCTAGAGAGCTTAAGAGCCTGGACTCCCCAAGCAACAGCACAGACCAGGGATTAGTCTGAGATCTGCAGGCCTCTTATGGCCTGGGGGTGAGAAGGATCTGCCCCCTCTGATGTCAAAGCCCTAAATTGCACCGGGGAAATCAGATCCAGGCCACCCTATCAACAGAATCTCAGACCAGGGCACCATTCGCAGATGGAGACATGATGTGCCACCCAATAAAGACCTACCTTCAAGGATAATAGCAGCATTTCTAATCAGAAAGGTATTTGGCTCACTGGCTTTTGGAGTTCAAGTGTGCTTTCCCAATGTCCCTGTTACATGCCAGAAACTGCAGAAAGGACAGCGTAACATCACCTCATTCATTGGCTTTCCTCTGCCCATCCCCAAACACACACAACGGGATGTCAACTGACGGTCTCTGTCGACTGATGGTCTCGTCTGAGTCTCCTCAGAAGTTTACAGATGGGCTGCACGGGGGCAGGCCTCAAGGAAGAACTTCTGGACCTCACACACACAAACTCATCCCACAGTCTGAGTAAGACAAGAAATGGAAGAAATGGTTTGGGGGCCTGAAGGCCCTTAGACCCTGGCTCTGCTAACATCCTGTTAGCAAATAATGAGCTGGTTCTTTAAATACATGCCAAAGACCAGCAGAAACCCACAAATGCTGGCAACAGTACCCATCGTTCTACAATTCTTTCACCTTCACTTTCCAACCACGCAGGGCTGTCTGCAGGACAGAACACCTGGTGCTTGTTCAAGAGAGGCAGAAACCTGAGTGTTTCAAATTTAGGGTGTGGCGTGAGCACAGCAGCCCCAGCACCGCCAATCCCAGGAACACTCTCCAGAAGCAAGGCTGCACACCGGAAAAGCTTCCCCCTCACACACAGGCACTCAGGCATACTTCACATCAATTACCCTTATCAAGCACCACTTAGTCAGGCTAGAGAGTGGACCCTTTTCAGGAAGAAGAAATGGAAAACAATGGTGACTGTCTCTGATACTACCTGAAGCAAAAAAGGGAGAAGCAGGGACAGGGTGAGAGGTGACAAGCCCAGGGAGGTGAGAGGCCAGCCCTGGCACTGCTGGAGGGGTGCCAGAAGACAGGGAGGAAAAAAAACTCCTCAGTCGCTGCTAGACTCCAGGACAAATGGAGGGTTGGGGTGGAGGGAGAGATATGCTTGCCTAAAGAGCTTCAGCTTCTTCGTCCCTTCTGCCAATGAGGTGAAGGCCTAGGAACATAACCAGGAAAGGCTTTTGCCAGGAGAACACCGTTCCTGACTGCAGCTCCTTTCCGTCTCTACAAATGGACCCAAGATAGTGATGTGCTTAGAAGGGAGAAGTAAGATCAACAGTTTCACAGATCAAAATTCCAGCTTTGCAGGCTACTTTCCTTTCGTCTGTGGGATGGCTGCCAGTTAGTAAGGAGACGGAAGTTTTTGGAGAGGAAATGGAATTATGAGGGACTAACCGATTTAGTCTTCTTCTGACCCTACTTTATATCTCCAGTTTTGAACTCTGTATATCCCCCGACTGAACTTTTATATCCCCGACTGAATTTTTCAATTCAAAGATTTAACTAAATCAGAAAGGAAAGAGATCTCGCCACACAAATTTTCCTGTCCCTTGTTAAGTTTGAGGAAAGGCAAAGAGGATGGCCAGGAGAGATAAGAGAGAAAAAAGAGAGGGGGAGGGGCCGTCCAAGTTCAACACTAGCAAAATGAAATGGAGCCTGTGACCAGATCCAAGAACCAATGTGGGGATTCACATGACACTGAGGTCAAGGGAAAAATCAGGCCAAGTAGCCACATTTCAGATGGCTTGCGCAGGCACAAGATTTGAGATGGGGATTGCCCACGGCTGCTTCTGTCCAATGGCTCTTCAAGTTCTTGCAAAACAGAGGGGGCATCAGGAAACTCACTCTCAGCTGCCACTTCCTGTCTCATGAGACCACTAGCAGCTGGTTGTCTCCCCTCCCCCCTCTTCAGATATCACCGACATCCTAGATAATGTCCTGGCACGATACCAGTCAGCACAAACACACACATTCTCTGGCTTAGCCACAGGCCTTGCAAAGGAAGGCATATGGGCCACCCTATCTATATTCCCCCTTCCCACCCCAGGGCAGGGTCAGGACAAGTCTCACAACAGGTGCTGCTTTACCTCAAACCACCCCACATGGATGGATTTTTTTTCCTTCTTTTTTAACCCAGGTCAAGGAGACATAGATTAAATATTATTAGATTCCTCATCTTTTTAAAGGAGACGTATGATTATTTCAACTTATTTGGGTAAGGCCCAAACAGAAAGGGAGGATATAGTGGCCTTAAAAATAGCCTTCTAAGAGAAGCTCTTTTTTTTTTTTAAAAACAAAGCCAAAAAGCAAATGACTTCCATATTCCTTCCAAAGTCTCCATGACATTTCACCTCCACAAAGAAGTCTTCCTGCTTCTGGGGACATAAGGAGTAGGCATCACATAGACCTCTCTCTGGCTTGTTCCTGCCCTCTCTTGTCAGTAAGAAGAGATGATCTCTCACACACACCCTCATCATAGCTGTCTATCCCTATTTTCCATGTCTCTTGTCCCAGAGAAAGGCCACACTTGTCTAACTTGCTAAGAATAGGGGCTTCCTAAAAATCCATATGCAGTCTTTAAACTCTGAAAACTTGAGCTGTGAACATTGGAGCAAAGGTCTCCATCCTCCTTCAGATATGGACTTTAGTAGCTTAATTTGTTATAACAGAAGTAATCTAGGATTAGCCTCTTAAATGCCATTTGGGACAATGATTTGATATGATTCTTCCCATGCATTCTTCCTTCAGATTCCATGGCAAATAAAGGATTACTGTCAGCGGGAAGGTAAATGGTGTTCAGACACCACTTTTTTACTGGCCACAAAACCCGAAAGTTGAAAAGTACACAAGGGCTTCTTTCTAAAGGTCTTTTATAGTATCTCTTACTTTTATTACCCAGTGTGCAGAAGAGGGCCAGCCCTCGGTACAACTGCCTCGAGGAGGCAAAGTCTGTCTCTGCTAACCACCTTCATCTCCCTTCTCCCAGCTGCCCAAGTTGCACTAGTTGTTCTGGGATTCCGACTGTGCTATCTCCTCCTCAGTCTTTTTCAGACAGTGATCCACGCTTCAAGACTTTTCCTGAATCCTATTTCCCAAAACTTGTCTATCCCATGTCTTTATGGACCTCCAAGGCGACTGGCCAGGTATAAATTAATTCTATTAAAATGTTTTTGTCTATTAACTGGCTTAATTTTATCATTCCCAGATAATACCAGCCCTCAAAAAACCAAACCATAAGCAAGAACATCTTACCTACTAGGAAAATAAGCTTTTTGATGTTCCCTCAAATTTTACCATCTAAGTGGCTAAATACTCCATGAGATCACTTTCTTTTTGATGGACAAAATAACCCACGAAAACTACCCGTTAGCTCTCTTCAAAGCCCTCCCAACTTGAGCTTTTAGAATAAACACTTTAATTTGGCTGTCTAGGGCTAGAAACTAATTATGCTTTTTCAAAAACATTTCATGCTCAGCATTTTTTCAGCCTCTAGGCTTTTCATTATTACATTACCTTTGCAGTTCTAACCTCAACTGGAGAGAAACTAACTTCCAGCATTTGAGAGAAGGCCCCCTGAATAAGTATCCTCTACCTCTGCAACATGGTTATTGTGCTCACCTTTACATCTACAATGCTGAAAATACAAGAGTTGGATCTAATTTATCAGGACTGTAACAAATGTAAACCTAAGGAGACACTGAGGTAAAAAAAAAATCAAAAATGTCAGCATCAAAAAGAAACAGACCATCTGTCTCCCAGGTCCCTGCTTGCAGTCTCATGTTACTTAGTGGCCATGACAGACAAAGGATTATTTCTCTCCCTACTAAGTGATCTTAGCTCTCCCTACTAAGTGATCTTAGCATAAAGCACTATGGATATGAGAAGAGCAGACACCAAGCCAAAAAGGTCTGCAAAGAGAATTCAGCTGTGACAGCCTTGTCACCGATGATAGAAAATGAACCAATGCCACAAGTGGTCTCAAGTACAGGACAGACAACAGCCAAGTGAGGCTGAAGCCATGAGCAAATGGCGTGATTAGTAGAAACCCAAAACCCACTGGGCATTCACCAGGGAGGAAGATAACTGCAAACCAGCTGGGGTCCAGCGAACCTGGGCCGGCCACTCAGCTAGTGGGAGAGTTGCATACTCTGAGCGGGATAAGACAGAGGGGGAAGGGAAATGGAAAGTATTTTTTCTTTCTTTCTTGGGACTGGAAGTTGTCTTCCCATCCCACCTCCAGGAACGGTGTCTGAGATTAAAGGAGCCAACTTTAAAGCACCAGAGTGATTCAAGCCAAACCAACTCAACCTAACCGGCAGTTTGTCCAAAACAAAGATTCCTTTGTGAGAAGATTACAACAGCACAGTACAGCCTATCTGAAAACTCTGCCCTCCTTCCCTCAATTTCACCCCTCATATACCCATGACTTTGGGAGAGCCATTAAAAAAGACAAGACATATGTAACCCAGCCCCAGAGCACCTATGAGACAAAGAAGGTGCTGCTTTTCAGAGTCAGAGAACCAGAACGGCCACTCCACAAGGAAAAAGCACTCAAACTGGCCCTTTCCAGGAACTCTAGTTCACAGGGCACGTTTCCTTATGTCAACCTTAATGCCACAAGTCTACTGACTCCTGCCAAAAAGAAGTCAGGTTGAACTGTTGGCCTTTCCAAATACCTCCTCAGTCTCTTTTGGGACAACAATGACGTACATTCTGAAAGGTTTCACTCTGGCTCCCTTATAGGTCTAGGGCAGAGGTGGGGAACCTGTGGCCTTGAGGCCACACGTGGCGTTCTAGGTCCTGGGGTACAGCCTTTTGACTGAGTCCAAGTTTTACAGAACAAATCTTTTTATTAAGGGATTTGTTCTGTGATGTCTGAATTCAGTCAAAGGGCCACAGGTTTCCTACCTCTGGAGGGACTGATTCCATGCTGGCCTACTCAAGTGAAAGTTATCACTCCTTGGGCTCTATTCAGATGGAGTGTTTAGAAATTGGACATTGGCAGGAAACAAGAAGAAATTCTATGTTAAAGGAAGTCCTGAGAATAGAGCTCTCCTACACTATTTCTTTCCATACTACACCTGTCTCACACACTTTATCCAACCCCTGGCAATCCTGTCAACACCCTATACACACCCTTGTACCAAGAAGCCAGCCAGCAACAACTCCCAAACAGAGACAAGCAAACAGAAAGTTATCAGCCAGAAAGCAAGCAGCTGAGCACACAGCAATCAATAGCCACTGCCAGTGTACCATGAGCCCCTGAAGGAGACCATGATTTCTAAAGATGAGTATCTTTGGCTCTACCTGCCCCCCTACCACAATACCATGCAAGGACAATGCCAAAAACAAGGTACAGGTTCTGAGAACCAGGTTTTGCAGGAATCCTGATGGGGAATCCAGAAAAAGTCACAGTAAGTCCTTTGTCCAGACAGGGAGGTTTCAGGACATTAGAGACAGGTCAGGCCAGAAGCACATTACACAGAGCAATCCAGCACCCAGAGAGTCTAAGCAACAGGGTAAGAGGAGGTCTCATAGGGCACTCTCCCCACCCCACCCCAGACTCACACAGGACACTGTGATGGGGACAGGTACCAAGTGGCAGCTTTGTCCCAGGTCACAGATCCAGAGTGGAATGAGAAGGGTACCTATACATGACAGTGGCTGCCAGATAGGGAGGCCCTGGGCTGTGGATAGAGAAGGGAAAAAAGTTCAGAAGTCCACAGCAGCAGTACTGTGGCTCAGACCTCAAGCACAAAGCAAGGTCTTACTTCCAACATATAACCCGGCCTGCAGAGGAATAACAAGGACAGGTATCACAGACCAAAGGAAATCTACAGTGCTGCTGCTCTGAGCCAGCAAAACTTCCCAGTTGACTGACAGAAGCAGAGTTCAGCAGCAGTCTACGCTTGCTCAGACCCAAACCCAAGTTAGGAACTTGCAGAACTCAGACTAGGGAGAAAGCAATCAGACTTTGCTCTGAATCAGACTGCTTGGGAGCTCGCAGGCCCCCAGCCTGTCACGGAGGTCCTGTAATAACACCACCATTTAATACCCCGAGAAAGCAGCAACGGAACCAACCCAGATCTTTCTTTCAAAAACACTTCCGAACCTACCCTAACATCAAGTCTTAAGTCAGGAAGTAGGCTGGAAAAATGGGCAGAACGAGAAAAAAAAACAAAGGATTCCACCATAATGAGCTGTTATGGTGGCAGAGACACTACAGAAAATCCAGAAAAGAATGACTCTGAAACATCTGCAAGCAATGCCTGAGAGGAACATGCAACCTGGGTACAAACTCAACTAGAATTCATGGTTGTGATGAAGCAATAGTTAAGAGTGAAAAATGTTTTTATAAATGGAATAAGAATGCTAGAGGGAAAAGAAACAAAAACTATGGAAGAATTGGAAAAAGAGTTAGCAGTTTGGCACTAGATGCACAAAACCTTTCCAAGCAATAAATTCCCTAAAATTTCAAATGAACTAATTATAAGCCAATGATTCCATGAGGCAATAAGAACTATTTAAATAAAGTCAAAAGACTAAAAAAAAAAATAGAAGAAAATATAAAATAGTTCATAGCAAAAACAACTAACCTGGAAAAACAGACTGAGGATGAAATCTAAGACTCACTGGACTAAGGGCCACTCCGCCCCCAAAAAGTTTAATCATCACAGTTCAAGAAATCTCAAAAGAGGGGGCGGAGCCAAGATGGCAGAGGAAAAGCAGTGATTTGCTTGAGCTCTCCCCCAAACCCCTCCAAATACCTGTTAAAAAATGGCTCTAAACAAATTCTAAAGCAGCAGAACCCACAAAAAGACAAAGTGAAACAAATTTCCAGATCAAGACAACCTGGATGGTTGATCTGAAAAGCATATCGCGCCGAGTGGGGAGAAGAGCGCAGTGTGGTGTGGGCACACAGGCCACAGCAAACTTGGAGCAAGTGTCAGAGGACTGAATCAGGGGCAGCTGTGGCAGTTTCCAGACTTTTCAACCCACGAACGCCAAAGACAGCTTAGAAGGTCCGTGGGAAAAGTCTGTGACTGTGGTGAGAGAAAGAGCTAGGTCTCAGTCTCAAGTCCCGAGCTCGGCCTCTGGGGCAGCGGCTGCCTTCTGAGCTTCCGGGCCACAGACTGAGGGCAATCTAGTGGCTGATCAGAGGGGGATTGCAGGAATCTCTTTGCCAGTGCTGAGGCAGGAATCTCTTGCTTTACTGGTGCTTGGATCTGGGTCACAGTTCTGAGGGGGGGTCCTGGGGCAAGGAAGAGCGCTGGTGCGGTGGAGCTTGTTGTGGAGGTGGAGAGGAAACACCTCTCCCCTTATCATACCACCTTGGAAGAGCTGAAAATTTACAGGTCCAGAGAAGTACCTCTGAAAACAGCTGTACAAACCCCCAAAGCTTGGGACAGTACATTCTCCACATTGGCAGCAGACTCTTACCTTAACAAAGAGTTTAAAACTCAAGTAATTGGCCGGGATCATGTGTAAGCAGCACAAAAAGAGTCAGACTATATTATCTTACTTTGGTGACAAAGAAGATCAAAACATACAACCAGAAGACAACAAAGTTAAAGTTCCTACATCCAAAGCCTCCAAGAAAAATATGAATCAGTCCCAGGCCTTGGAAGAGCTCAAAAGGGATTTTGAGAAGTAAGAGAAGTAGAGGAAAAACTGGGAAGAGAAATGAAAGTGATGCAAGAAAATCATGAAAAACAAGTCAACAGCTTGCTAAAGGAGACCCACAAAAATACTGAAGAAAATAACACCTTAAAAAATAGCCTAACCCAAATGGCAAAAGAGGTCCAAAAAGCCAATGAGGAGAAGAATGCACTAAAGAGCAAAATTGGCCAAATGGAAAAGGAAGTCCAAAAGCTCACTGAAGAAAATACTTCCTTAAAAATTAGAATAGAGCAATTGGAAGCTACTGACTTTATGAGAAATCAAGACACTGTAAAACAAATCCAAAAGAATGAAAAGTTAGAAAACAAAGTGAAATATCTCACTGGAAAAACAACTGACCTGGAAAATAGATCCAGGAGAGAGAATTTAAAAATTATTGGACTACCTGAAAGCCATGATCAAAAAAAGAGCCTAGACATCATCTTTCAAGAAATGATCAAGGAAAACTGCCCTGATATTTTAGAACCAGAGGGCAAAATAGAAATTGAAAGAATCCACCGATCTCCTCCTGAAAGAGATCCCCAAAGGAAAACTCCTAGGAATATTGTAGCCAAATTTCAGAGTTCCCAGGTCAAGGAGAAAATAATACAAGCAGCCAGAAAGAAGCAATTCAAGTATTGTGGAAATACAGTCAGGATAACACAAAATTTAGCTGCTTCTACATTAAAGGACTGCAGGGCATGGAATATAATATTCTGGAAGGCAAAGGAGACAGGATTACAACCAAGAATCACCTACCCAGTAAAACTGAGTATAATCTTTCAGGGGAAAAAAATGGTCATTCAGTGAAATAGAGGACTTTCAAGCATTCTTGATGAAAAGACCAGAGCTAAATAGAAAATGTGACTTTCAAATACAAGACTCAAGTGGAACATGAAGAGGTAAAGAGGAAAGAGAAATCATAAGAGACTTATTAAGGTTGAACTGTTCACATTCCTGCATGTAAAGACGATATTTGTAACTCATGAGACCTTTGTCAGTATTAGGGTAGTTGAACGCAAAATTATTATGTATGGATAGATAGATAGATAGATAGATAGATAGATAGATAGATAGATAGAT